>NC_053025.1:288785343-289085343 GCF_003073215.2 Triticum urartu | reverse complement strand
GTAGAGCATCCTGGCAGGTCAGGACGCTAGGCATCATGCAGTCCTAGTAGAGATGGAGATAGTCCTTAGGAGGCCACTTGAGCCTCCAGAGGCTCCCGAGGCTCTGGGTCCCGGTGGCTCATGAGGAGCAACCCCATCGCCACGTGCCTTCAGCTACACCAACACTTCTTAGACAACCAAACCAGGTGACATTTTCCAAGTTTATTTAGCTGGGAGCACCCCCTGGGCTGCATCATTCCCAGGCCGCGTGGGTCTGTCCCTGCGGCATGTATCCTTTTACGTCTTTAGCTTACTCTGCTGGGGCGCCACTCGGGTTGCATCATCCCCAAGCCGCTCGGGTCCAACCCAGTGGCGTGTATCGTTCTTGCATTTACCTAAGCTAGTTCACTTTCCATGCATGATCTATCTATGGTTATCACCTACCTTATTGTCACCCACCACGGGAGCTACGCATGCTGGCATGGCGCTTGTGCTCGGGTCCGTCCCTGCAGCGCTGACAAATCTGAGCGGTCGAGCTCTGGCTCGCGGCACGCCCGCGCACGTCACCTCACCAGACCCTCAGTGCCTTCACCTCCTTGCAGAGTGACCTATGGTAGACTGACAATCATTGTGGCGATCTATGTCCCTCCTCGTGCTAACCTCAAGGGTCCTCCTGAGGACGATAGCGGGCGGTACCACGGGCTCCTTCTTCTCCCATGCAGTTCGCTTGCGCGTTAAAAGGGGGCTCCTGAGCATCGTAACTCAGGAGCTCTTACTGGCTCTCCAGCCCTCACCCCCTGGCCTTGACCACGTCATCGCGGCCTGGCATACCAGCGGCGACTGAGCTCACTCGAGGGCCGGGACGTGAGGACGTAGAGCACATAGAAGAGCATGGAGAATAGGGGGAGGCTCGCGCGGGCCTAACCTAGCTACCCAACAGTGCTCGACACACAAGTCAGGCACAACGCAAGGAACCAGCTCCGGAATGCCAAGATAAGTCTCGCACATGGATCGACCCAGCGCTACAGCATAGGATCCTCACCTGTGGTAGCCTTGTTATGGCAACATCGCCACCCTTTCCTGCCTCTTGGTAGTTGCTTGAGCACTAAAGGGGACCACTTCAGCATCGCGTCTCAGGAGCTCTTACTGGACCTCGGGCTGCTCACCTCCTGGTCTTGATCACAGCATCGCGACCTGGCATACCAGCGATGGCTGCAGCCTGCCTGGGGACCGAGACCTGTCGGCATAGAGCACCAAGCTGTCGTGGGGATGGAAAGGGGAGACCGAGCCAAAACAAGACATGCGTTCACAAATTTTCATAATCGGGATAATATGAACAGAAGACATTATAGACCCTTTACACGCCCCCACGGGGTCCATTTCGATTCCCCACGGGGTCCTAGGAGCTCTATATACACACGCCGAGGTTGCCGACGCCATCATCAACTGTGGGCCACGGGAGGCCGGCGCCAACCCCATCTAGATCAGCGACGGTGGTGGCTGGACGCTGGGGCCTTACTCCGGGCCCGGTGATAGCTCGGAGGCATGTAGTTTTAGTCGCTCATCTCCGGAATCTCGTAGGGCTCGGGAGAGTCGCTGGACCACCAGGAGTCACCACTGTCGCTGGAGGAGCTGCTGGCGAGGCCAGCGGCAGGCTCGGCATCGGCCGCTGCGCCGTCATGGCGACCCCCTTCAGGGCGATCTTGCCTGGGGAAATGGCTTCCACCTCCACTCCAGTCGCCGGGGCACCACAGTCGGCATGCTGCAGCCAAAGCTTGAGGGGGCCTCTCGACGGAATCTCGGCGGAGAAGAACTGTGGGAAGCGAATCCAAGTGCATAGAGGCATCGTCGCCCACATGAGGAGTTCGCGCGAGGAGTCTGCGGCGTGGAATCCTCGGGCAACAGCGTGTGTGCCATGGCGCGACGACCACGGCCCTGGCACGGGTGGCGGCGCTCGTCGCCCCTCCCTCCGGAGCCCTCAGCTCTGGCGTACAAGGGCAACGGATACCTGGGAGGTGGCCACTCGTACCATGGTTGCGACACTTCTGGCCTCCCAACTATGTCGTGACAATGAGACCGCCTCTTCTTCGGCGGAAGTGGCTCGGGTTTGTCAAGGGGAGTCTTTCCCTTGTCCACGGCCGAGAACCTCCGTGTCGGCGGCATGGTCGATGCAGCAAGCGATGAAGCGAGGAGGAAGAAGGAGCGGGAGAAGCAAAGGAAGAGATGGGTGAAAGGGGCTTTGCCCCCTCTTCCCATTTATAGCCAAGGGAAGGCCAACCGCCAGCCTCCACGATCTAAGGTAATAATGATATTTTTCTACATGCAGCAAGGACTCGTCAAGTCGGGTAGTTGTCGAGGCAGCGTGGGGAAGCGGAGACGCCCGCGTCCAATCAACCGCCACGCGGCAAGCGGGGCCACAAGCTGTTGGTGCCCGCGGCGCACTGCACTTGCCATTTGGCTTCGCCTCAAAGCCAAGTCCGAGCGCGCCTTGGGCCTAGGGGCTACTGTCGGCGTCCTGGGAACGGGGGTCCCCAGACTTGCCTTCCTGCAGCCCACAGTGTGGCTCCACCAGCGGCCCTGTACGGCCATCTTCACCAGCAAACAATCAAGACACTCGCGAGGGGACAAGCCTCGCGAGACGGATGACACAAGAGCTCCTCGGGGGCAGCTTCACCAAGCAGGCTCGCGAGGGGCGGAGAGATCAAGGCGAGGGACATCTCGCGAGGTCCCTATGACGTAAGCCATGACGACCAAGGCCAGGCGGTTTTCAGCACGCATAGTGTCCTTGTTTCCTCTTTGGTGCTAAAGGGGAAAGCGCAGGAGAGGAGTCCCAAGGCATCAGGAAAAGGTTTCCATATTGGTGCCATCAGACCAAGACTAGCAGGACGGCAGGACAGAGGTCACCGTGGGGCCCAAAACGGCGTCACCACCAGAGCCTTTGGTAGGCGAAGACCACCTTTAGTCAGGATAACTTGTACTACTTGTCTCCCATTGAATTTGGCCATTGTGGGATCCCTTCCCACTCAATATTTGGGAAGAGGACCAGGCCTCTATAAATAGGACTAGCCACCACCATAATGGGGACGGATCATTCAGATCACCCCCAACCACACAAGTTCACCAAGCACAAGAACTCCTCTCCTCGGGAGGCTGTTTTTCCCTTGTAACTGCTCATCCTCAGCCCAAGAGGCAATCCACCACACAATACTAGAGTAGGGTATTACAACACATCGGTGGCCCGAGCCAGTATAAACTCTTGTGTCTCTTGTTCTTTGGGTCCGTCGAGCTAGGCCATGAGATCATGATGTGCGCGAGCTAGAGAGGGGGGAGAGATCTTCGTGCGCACCCTAGTGTTCGAACCTCTAGGGTTTTATGGGAACCTGGAATCCGACGGCCTCCCGTGTTCTACTTCTCCTCGATGATGATGGTGGGCGGGGACGTGCTGCCCGTCACCTCGTCGACATCCGCGTAGCCGCATCACCTCGTCGACATTCGTGACGGCTTGTCTCTCTGCCTGCATGTCACGGCTACGAGCGCGTTGATGGCGGCTGGCGCAGTGGCAGACACTGGAGGCGATGTACGACGCGGCGGTGTCGAGGGCAGCGACAATGCCCGTGCCGCCGTGCTCCCCGACAAGCTGGCGTGGAGCAAGTCAGCACTCTTCCTCGAGCTGTATTGGAGAGGCCAGCTGCGGGATCATGCGCTGGCTTAGTGCGGCAACTGCCTCCGATGGGCTAGGCGAGGTAGGTGGAGAAGCGAGCTGCCTCGCTCGTAACTGCCGGGCTCGGCGGTCCACCCAGATGGCTTTTATGTCAGAGAACTACTCTTCCTGCTCGTCGGATGCCGCCGAAAGAGTGGACAAAATGGTGGAAAGAGGAGCTCGGCCGGTGTCCTGCTCCTGAACGGATGTGTGTGGCCGGAGTTGGTTCTCGCATTCCATGCAGTTTTAAATGTAGGTTTTTGAATGCGGCGAGGAGGCGGGTACAGCTGGGAGTGCAGCGGGCAGCACCCTAGGCCAGCGCACCGCTTCAAATGGCGGACGCAGTGAGAAGTCGCGTCCGCCCTGACCCCCCTTGACCGTGGACCTTGACGATGTACGTCACCTTGTGTCCAGATCTGAGATGCCACGTGTACCAGATGAATGACTCCAAACTCGACCACCGTGATGCAAGAGGTGCGAGCCGAGGAACACTGTTGGAGACACCCCCCTCAGACTAGCCACAATGGGTAGTAACATAGACTAGTAACATGCTCATGTTACTCATGTTATTAGTCTATTTTAGTACTACCTCTATAGTAACAGTATGAGGAGGGTAACATATGTGTGGTAACATGCAACACTTCATTTATTAGGCTACAGACACATCTTGCATTGATATGTGTGATGTTACTACTTTCCTCTCTTTCTTCATTTATTGCTTGCCACATCATCTACTTTATCTAGACATGTGTGAAGTTACTACCTATGTTACTCCCACTTTGTGTAGTCTCAGTGTGTGCTTCTCATTGTTCTGCGAGTTGATGGGACACATCAAAGTTAATACGTAGTAGTATTTAGTACTCTCCCCAAAAAGGGCCGACCATGTCCATTGCTAGCATCTCGTGCTCGGTGATTGAGTACGTGCACTATTCACGTGCCATCGAGGAGGAAAAATATTGTGTAGCACTAGGTGCCATCGTAGTGCACGACTCACTTGCGCACTGCTTATCTCCATTTTCTTGCATGGCACGTGCACCTTGTCATGTAAAAAAGAGTGGAAGAACATAGAGCATGATTGGTTTTCTGCCAATATTTGGCTAGCCAAATGTTGGAATTGCCAAATATTGGCAATACTAAGACTTGCCAAATATTGGCAACTTTATGTGAGATACGCAAGACAACTCAGTAACCAACTAAGTAGTAGTAGCGAATATTTGGCACAATACCAAACATTGGCATGCCTATTTTCGGCACCAAACCAATAATGCTCATAGATTCCCGACAATCGAGAAGGAGCAAGGAACCTCGTGGTGGAGCGTCTACACTCATAATATTTTCTATTATTCAGCGATATAAAATTAACCAATCATCTCCACAGTACACCAAAAGAGTACAAAACACGGCAGCCCAGTGTAGTACTACATGGCTAACCTACGCTATAGCCATATTTCTTGGCCTCCGTCTGACACCTAGGTCTAGTAATCCAGCAGCCCGTATCGCTTTTCGCTCCTCGTCTCTCTCAAAGTGCAGCAGGCTGGCGTTTTTGCCGTCTATTGAGGTCGGTTAACTCATCATATGTTACCGACTCTTAGGTGGGATAGTTTTTTTGGTGGGTTTGGGGCAACTTGCTCCAATTTAGCCCTCATGTTTGGATACTTTAGGGCTATTTGAGCCCCAACTAGCTCAAACTAACTCTAACCCATGGATCCAAACAGCGCCAAAGTTAGTCTCGGAAAGTGCATTAAGCCCTATATACATGGATCGACGGAGTACATGATACGTACTTACTAGCAAACGCTCACCAGTAGTAGTAGTTCATTGGTTGGTTTCGATTTTTGACTCAGTTGCTGTGCTTCTGCCATCCAACATCCGCATGTGGTTGTTTATAGAATAAAAAAGGAGGTACCCCTACTTATGTTACTCCCACTATGCCTAGCCTAAGGTTATTAGGTGACCTTGCGCTTGGCTCTTCCCCTCTTCCGGAATCCGAACAATAATGATGGTACTATAGTAGTACTTCTGGCAATCTGACACCAAATGAACTGCTGCACGTCCACCACTTGTAAGCAAAAGTTTTTCCTCGTGCTACGAGCCACCGTGCACGTGTTGGCGAGGGAGAAGGCGTAGTAAGCAAGCTTCTCGTCGTTCTACGAGTTGATGGGGCACATCAAAGTTATTTAGTACGTACTCTCTCCAAAAAAGGGTTCACCATGTCATGGCTACCCCCCCCATCACGTGCTCCGACGTTGAGTACGTGCACTATTCATGTGCCATCGAGGAGAAAAAATATTTCGTAGTAGGTGCCATCGAAGTGCACGACTCACTTACGCACTGCTTATCTGATTATCTCCATTTTCTTGCATGAGATGTGCACCTTGATGCTAGATGTCTCGCGTGTTGGCAAAAGGATGAACAAAGCTCACGTAAAAAACGAGTTGAAGAACATAGATTCCCGACGACCGAGAAGGAGCAAGGAACCTCCCGGTGGAGCATCTGCAAGGAACCTTGCGCATTTTCCCCTATTTTTTGCCGCCTGCCCACCTATAAACAAATAAAAGAACATGAACTCTTTGCTAACCACTAGAGACGATACATCAGGATGCTAAGTTGAAGAATTTTTCATAGTTTATATTAGTAACCATGCAAGAAGTCATGCATGTACAGGACGCATGCAGCCACGCATGTAAACACGCCAACGCACTAACTCATGCCGATCCAACTCATGCACATACCCGCACAACATGGAGCACACAACACACGTACACAACACATGCATGCACACACACTCGGCCGTAGAATGCACGTGAATAACACATGCATGCGCACACAATCATCTGCATGGAGGCGTGCGCCATCTGCGGCGACGTCCGGTTCATCGTTCTACGACGAAGCTCGCACACAACGGCGCCTACGCATCTCTTGCAGCACCTCTTTGCCGTCGTTGCTCAACCTCGGGCTTAGAGCTAGCACCGATCGAAAAGCACACACACGAGCATGTACGGAGTGCCCATGACATGGTGTGTCCCCAGTCGCCTCTACTCCTTTTGCGCATGTTGTCTATCAAGGCAGCTACATGCCTAATGATGATTTGGGTGAGATCTTCTAGGACTCAGATGATAACGAGGAAAATTATGGGGAGTGGGCTCTCATGCAAGAGCCTAGCTATATGCGGATTCCTAGACAAATAGAACAAATGTGAAGAAAGAGAAAGAGAGATGGTTGGAAAAAGTACTAAGTGATGTTATAGCCAACCTTGTAGCCCACACTACTATATGAGTGACTATAAATGATGGCTATACATAACATGGCAGTTTCTTATAGCCATCATCTGGCTATAATATTAACCATGCTCTTTGGCTAGTCATAGTGTAGAGTGAGTTAGACTAGTGTCATGCATATGACACTTGTCTAATTTACTACCTCCATAATGCAAAGTACCATAGTAGTAGTGTCATACTAGTTGGCTTCATTTATTACCTTGTAGACTCATCCTCTCTTGGAAAGTGCTATGTTACCGTAACATACTTTTTTACTTGAATACACATGAGTGTGCATATCATTCATTAAAGAAGAGAGGGGAAAGAGCCCCAAATCCACGGTTACAAGCTTATTTACATGCGGAATTAATCCGGCACCACCCTAGTTTCTACAATGGGCTACTCGCTTGTGCCCCACACTACATATTATGTTACTCTAAACACATCTCTCCTCATTAAATACATGCCACATAAGCAAACTTGTTTTGGACTGCGCTATGTTACTACCTAGGAGTATTTTACTCCCACTATGAACTGCTACACGTCCACCGTAGCAAAAATTTCTCCTTGTGTTGTGAGCCATCGCGCACGCATTAGTGAGGGAGAAGGCTTAGTAAACAAGCTTCTCATCGTTCTGCAAGTTTCCGCGTGTTGGCAAAAGGATGAACAAAGCTCACGTCAATAAAAAAGTGTGGAAGAGCATAGATTCCCGACGAGAGAGAAGGAGCAAGGAACCTCATGGTGGAGCGTTTGCACTCATAATATTTTATATTATTCAGAGATATAAAATCAACCAATCATCACCACAATGGACCGGAAGAGTACGGAACATGGCAGCCTAGTGTAATTACATCATACTACATGGCTAACCCACTCTATTACCATTTTTCTTGTCCTCCGTGCGACACCTAGCTCTAGTAATCCAGCAGCCCGTATCGCTTCTCGCTCCTCATCTCTCTCGAAGTGCGGCGGGCTGGCATTTTTGCCGTCTATTGAGGTTGGTTAAGTCATCACATGTTACCGACATGACAAGAGCATTCTAAAAAATACTATACTCTATTGTTATGCCAAGAAGAGGAAGCGCTTTGACCGACGGACCAAACGAGACAGGCGTGCCGTGCCGTGAGTGGGTCCAGTTTCTCATTTTGAGCTCATTTAGAACACTTGGTTTTGACTATTGATAAGATTTTATATAGGGCCTAATGTATTGTTCGAGGATGCCTTTGACTATTGATAAGATTTTATATAGGGCCTAATGTATTCTTTGAGGATGCCAACTAAGTAGTAGTAGCCAATAATAATGATGGCAAATCTGCACATTATACACCAGTCACTGAACACATAGCCCTTACTAGATGAGCCACAAGAAGAAGTACATGGGCAAAGCATAGAAGCTATGCACTGTCATCGAAATCCACATACCTTGGGACCTAAAGTTGATTCGGTATGACATTCGGTGGTGAACGCTGATTGACATAGGTTGGCCAAATAGCCGTCGGAGAGGAGAAAGCTGTCGAAGAAGAATCAGCCACGCCGCTTGTCACTCGTCGGCCGGACGCAGAATGAGTTGGTCATGCTGGAGTCTAGAGGAACGCCGCATCTCCCAGAAGTCTCCTAGCCCTAGCTGTTTATGGGGAAATTTCCAAATAAAGATTGGAATACCTCCATCGGTAAATGAACGGGATGGAGCTTCCACTGGAGACGTTCCTGTACCAAGGTACAGATGACTATGGGGTTGTATTTGCATTTTGTATCTATTATCATCCTGCACCACACAGTTCCTATCCAACGGCCCGCACTCCAGTTTCCATGTTACCGTTGAATATATGGTTTCCATCAGATATGTACTCTTCAACTTAGGATTCATGTGTCCTCTTGCCTCAAGATTATCTCGTTACAACATTCCATCAAATACAAATGAAAGTACCATGAATGCATCTCAATGTTTCACAGAGCAGTGCCAATATTCACATCACAACTGAAGACAAAGTTATGAGAAGGTGTACAAATAAAGAAAAATATATAATTGATTGATGTTGTTCATAGGCATGGCTCCATTTCCTGGGCACAGTGTTCATTTCTTGGCAGCTAGTTTCACCCAGCTCTGCAGCCAAAAAAGAGGTGTATGGAGGACACCACAATCCGATCATTTTGTACAACTCCACTAAAATCAAGCTGACCATCCCTGTTTGCAAAGATATCCTGTTAGTGTGATTACAATAATAGTGGAACTAGATGATGAAACATAACACACTCAAATAGAAGCCGATCACCTCTGCGATCTCTCTTTAGGACTAACTACTTGTTGGAGAAGATTAGGCACGGAGTTAGATGAGGAGGATAGCAAAACCAATCTCCCTTTCTGCGGTCCCATAGAAATGTAAAAACGTTGCCCGTGTGACATTTTGGCAGAACAGCACAAAAGACTTAAGAAAAAACTGATTTTTGCAGTTCACCAAAAGGTCACAATAGCAACGAGGTGAAAGTGGATAGCCCTATTTGCAGAAGGAGGTAGAAAGGTAACATTTACTGCCCAATAACACGAGTTGAAGACACATACGCTGACAAAAAAAGAAGCATATTCCATGTAATAAGGGAAAAATAGCAGCATGGTGGTTTATCAAAAATGGTTTGAGGACGAGATTGCAAGATAGAAAGTACGCTGGCCGAGATACATTTTAAGCAAACAACTAAAGAAGATCCACATGTAGCAACGCGGGAAGATGGGCAGTGGAGCAAGGCCGGAGGAAGCTATACTTGAGGGTCATCGGGATTTTACTAGGAGGGCACCGGCGGCCGGGATCTTCCCATACTGTGGAAGTGAACAAGTGGCAAAGGCCCTACCATGTCGGAGCTTGGTCAGAGAGAACGACAGGCACCTCAGATCGGGACGTGCTGCCTCAACGCCGTGGAACGGAGAAACGATGCACATCCTCCCTTTCCACCGGCAGACAGGATACAGCCGCATCACTTACCAACGGTGAGAGAGAGAGGCCACCGTCACCTTGTGTGACATGGTGTGACGAGAGACAAACCCCGGCAGGTAGGCTCCATTCTATATAGTGGAGCAGATTTTTCCATTTTCCCCGCAGCAATCGTTTTATGCCATTGATGAATATATAACTTCATTTAATACTAACGCGTCAAGTCGAAATTTGTTCCATCTTGGTGTGGTACCCGACCTCCTTCGAGTAAACAACCGCTACACGCATCAAATTATCACGTGGGCTGCCTTTTCGTACAGGAACGAACTCCACCGTGTACCCACGCAGGTGTGGCCGGGAACGAGACGTGAGTACGTGCATCATGCGTGCACCTCTTCTTTAGGTGCAGGTACGTACGTGGGTGGGTGTGAGAGAGATGGTTTGTGCGAAACAGAGGCAATGTGTCGATGATATCTCAAACAAAAAAAGTAACATATGCAATGTGTGTGAAATGGAGTCATGGATGTGAGATATCAATAGAATCGAAAACAGGGATGAAGTGTGTGGCTGCACGATCGATAAAGAGTGCCATCGAATTTGTGTTTGCCCATGCCAAAGATACAGGGCAGCTGGCCTTCTAGAATTTGAGAGGGCAGAGGTGCAGTTTTTCTCTGTGGCATGGATACCTACCTACAACGTTCGACTATCAGTGTGTGTGTGGGGGGCATGGACTAATCGACTAGTATATGTGTGTGGAAGGAGAGGGACCTAGCTATGTATTGAGAGAGATCGATCGGCATCCATGGATATGTGTAGCAGAGGAATAAGGTTGGGGGAAAGACAAAGGTAGAGCATCGGAGGGTTGGTGGTGGAGTGGCGTCTCACAAATGGTGGGAGAGGCCTGCTAGACAAACGGAGGGTATGAGTGCAATATCAATAAGAGAGGGCGTGGGATGTCTGTCTGTCTATGCACGTGCGTGTGAGAGACGGGTCGGAAGGTATGCAAGGATGATGATGGGAGACGATATGGTTGTGGTAAGCATAGGTAATTACATAGGAAGATCAACCGTTGTGTGTCCGAGAAACGGAGAGACATAACTAGTGAGGTAAGTCTATCGATGCATGGGGAAAACGAATTATAGTTGACCTGGCTATATGTAGGGAGATCGGTACGTATACATGCATGCATGTGTTAGAAGCAAATAAGGTTCAGAGAGACAGGCATGGGGAGAGGGGTGCGGCTAGGAGGTGGTGCGAGAGGCCTACCATGTCGGGGGGCGATGATTGTGCAAGTATGAGATCGATGAAAACAGGGGCGGGAGTGTGCACCTGCGTGGAACCGTATTGGACATAGGGGGCATGGACGGTGAGAAGAGAAGAGGGGAAGTATGTGTTTGTGGTAGGCACACTTGGCTAGAGAGGTATATCGACCGGTGTTTGCCGGAAAGAAGGAGCTGGGGGCCTACACACACCGTGCGTGAACGACCTAAAGAGTAACAAAGAACATGCGCGATGGAGGGGACGCTAGGGGAGGATGAGAGGGGGGCATGTGCATGCACAATAGAAAGTTAGCGCTATCCAGATACAAAGAGAAGAGGGTCGTGAAGGTGTAAAAGACGAACAAAGATCATAATTCATTATTAAGAAGTGGATACGGATACTTGAAGAAGATATCATAATGTAGAACATTGATTATAATTTGGGCTAATGTGTGGCTTTTGCAGCTCAGGGCTAAATACTTGTCATAATATAGGGGGCGGGGCACCATACTTTGTGTGATAAACACGGTGTACATATGGAACATGGTTTAGATTACGAATATATGATTAGTACATCAAATGTATTATTTTTTGGAATCAACATCAAGTGTATTCAAAAAATAGAATTCGAGTTCATATAGTACACATAGTTCATATCTATCTCTATAGTAATCATGTGGTGTGTTTTTAAGGTAATACACGAATGATGGTTGATGTTGGCAACAATCATGATTGTAGATTCTTATTGAAATAGAGAAACGAATTCAAATTTAGTTCGAATTGCGGCGGTAGTATAGACATTTGGAATGCACTAAAATGTTGGTATGAGTAGGTTTCATGCATTATACAGCCAGTGAAATTTTTTAATTGGACATACCATGGATTGATAGCTTTGAATAGCATTTGTATAGTAAAATGGGACAAGACTCTCTCTTTGTGTGGTGTGAATAGTATTATTATTTATTTTTTTCATTGAGGGAAGTGCGAATTGATTTGGTACGTACAAGTACAATATTACATGTTAGGCTTGTCCCTAAAATTCAACTCACGCCTTGTTATATCCCGAAAATTCATATATCGTGATCCCAAAACTGGTGCCTTCACAACCCACGCCTTGCTATACCGAAATTACAACGCGCGCGAAAACTCCCTCCAGCTGCCAAATCCTGACACGCGAAATCCCCCTTCTAACCCTAAGTCGAAAGGGCCGCTAGTTCAAATCGGTGGGGGTACTTCTGTAACACACCCTACATTTTGGACAAGCGCATCCCTAAGTCATGGTTCCCCTCTTATCGCCTCCTTTTCGCCATTTGAAATCCCAGGCCGCCATGACCACTCCGCTCCAGCCGCGAAACCACACCCTCCTCCGTCCACCACCTCACCGCTGCCCGGCCGGAGCCTCTTCCCCGATGATGTCGTCCACCGCAACAGCTCGACATCCCTCGTCCACCTCCCCGGATGAGGATCCATCATCCATCTCGTCATCCCGCCAGTTCAGTCGCCCCATCCTCCACCTCCAAGGAGCTGCTCCGACGATTGCCTCGTCTATCGCGACTGCTCCATCCCCACAGCGCTGCCTTAACCTGCTCCACCGGAACCGAAACATCCTCACCGACTCCTCAGGCGAAGCCGAGGCCTACTCAGCGCCACCAAAGAGGTTGTACACTCATCGCATCGCACCTTCTCCTTAACTCAACCTCCCAGCGCTGACGGTGCTCCATCCCACACCCCAATGGAGCGGCTACCTCGAAGCCGGCGCCGTGGGCGACATCTCCACGGCAGCTCTCCCCCAGTGCGAGGCTCCTTCGATGGCGGCGTCCGTACTAACCGGATCTGCTGCTGCTGCTCCGGCGCTCGCTCACGCTGCTGCTGCTGCTTCGGCTCTCGCTCGCGCTGCTGCTGCTCTCCTCCTCGCTCGTGTTGCTGATCTGCTCCGATTTGGCTACACTTCAGTCGACTGAATCGACTTTTAGGTCAGTCAATTTTCAGGGGGTGGGGGGAGCTCGCCGGAGTTAAGGAAGAACCACCCACAGCAGGGGGGGGGCTCGCCGAAGAGGTTCCCAACTATATTTCATAGGGTTCAGGGTGGGGGCGGTGGTCGCCGGCGGTGGTGGGGCGGTGGCATGGGGATGGCTAGATAAAAACCTCAGCGCGGGGGGGAGGGGGGCTACAGGGCTGGCCGGGGCAGCGGCAGACCGGCGGTGGGGAGTTATTTCGGGGCGGCGAGGCGGCTCGGGGGGTGGCGGTTCGTGCTGGCTGGCGGCTCAGGGGCGTGCAGGTTGAAGATGAACTACATGCCCTTCCTAAACTACATGTCAAGTTCCTCACTGCTACCATTGCGTTCAGTTTCGATAGTAACATTCAGATTCCACATCAAATTTCAGTTTCGACAGTTAAGTGCAGAGTCAACAGTTTTTACCTCATCTGTTGTAGTCAGGTGGTTTTTGGTGATGTAAATTTTACATCCATTTTACATCATCTATTGGAGATGCTATTAGAATCCCACTTGAGATTAACGATGTCTGTCTTGTGGTCCTTCAGCCTTGATGTCTTACGGCTCACCGGAGCTGCTCCAACGACAGAATGATCCATCACAACAGAGCAGTGCCCTGGACGCCATCTACAGATTCCTCAGATCTTCCTCCACACTTCTGACAGCCACCTCTGCCTCAACTTCTTCAGCGACCAACACAATGATGCTAAGGTCGACACGGCTACGGCAAAGAGGTTGTACACTTGTTGCATCACTTATTACTCTACATTCATGTCGATCCATTAGGGCTATTTTGGTTCAACGGAAAAACATAGCAACAGGAAATTTTCCTATGGCACTCTACTATTCAATTATTCATGCATTTTCTTGAAAGGAATGGAGCAAAACATCCACCTGGGCATTCTTTTCAAAATCCTATGCATGAAAACAAGACCAAGTGCATTAGTGGCAGAATAACATTCTAACTATACGCTTTCATATGGTTTCACTTTATTTTGGCCATGTTTCTTTGCATTCCTTTGTTGTTCCAATTCCTGTGAACCAAACACCCAAGTTGACAGAAATCCTGTGTTTACAAATGCTCTATTTACCATGTGCACTCCTATCCTATTTCGGTGTTTTTCCTATCCCTGCGTTTTTAAAATCATGCAAGCCAAATGAGCCCTTACAGAATTACTTCAGTTACAGGTAGGTGTCGAAGGAAACTTTGTGTGGTTTGTCCTACTCCTGCCACGAGGTTGTCCACGTCACCTGAGTTGTCCATTGATAGAAGCATCCACCAAACTAGTCATCACGACTCTTGACAGTCTTTCACCGCCTCAGATCTCCATCCCTGCTGCCGGCACCCACCCCAATGGCATCACCATCATCGAATCAACAGATGAACTTGAGGGGTACACGGGTCCACAAGAGATGTCGCACTCTTTTGTTTCTACTTATGTTATGCATTGCTTAAAATCACCTGCTACTTTATCGTCCTATTCACCTCTTAAACTCCAAGTCAGGTCCAAATTAATGTTCAAACTTGAGTTCTAAATTAGTTGTGGGGCACATATCGAGGCAGCAATGAATAGTATCTCTGTCTAATATCTGCTTCACCTAGGGTATGCCTATATTGTTCATTTTGGGTGGGAAACAAATAGTAAAGCAATCATCATCTGTCTTTTTATTAAATTAAAGCAATCATTAGCCTGCTATCATTATTTTTGGATCCATCCACTGGTTGTTACCATCACTCTAGATTTTTGCATGCTTGCCTTACATAATCTCACCATATTTTTTTGTATGCATGTCAGATACTGTACACAGTCAGGCTGAGCATGTAGAAAAAAAGAGAAGAGTTTTGCGCAGCAATACAATGTCATGCAGACATCGCTCCATGGTGGGTTCAATGGCAAATCCTCCCTCCCCCTCCAGACTGTAATCCAGAGGAAGATATCTGTTATGAGGTGGATTCAGACGCAGCTGACCACTCCTATTTACCCCCCAAGGTGTTTGCTCTACCTTGGCATGATGATGTTAGTCATATCATGCATATGTTGCCTTGAAGTTCCTACTTTTGACATCATATATGCCATCTGCTTAGTTTAGACTTGTTCTGTAATGCCACCTGTTTAGTTTCTATATCATATATGGGAATTATGCAGTCTCATGTCTTTTAGCCAGCCATAATATATGTGAAATGCGCAATGCCATCCTGTTTAACCAGGCATAATATATTTGAATGATCTCTTGCCCATCCTTTTCTTCATTACATTTCCATTTGTCGACAATGTTTGTACATTAAACTACTCTTCCCATGAATCAGCCATTTGGGTGGGAGATAGAAAAATCTGGAGTGAAAACAAGGCCTTTAGAGTAAACAATGCTACCTATCGAAGCAGATCCCTTCTTGGGTCTCCATAGCTCCTCAGAGATGGATTCATAGATAGATGACCAGTCCTATTCCCCCACCGAGGTGTATGCTCTAACTTCGCACGGTTATACTGCTCATATCATGCATATGGTGTCTTGCATTGCATAGTTTAGACATCATATACACAATATTCAACACCATGTTCTTAGTTCAGACATCATATCGAATGCCCTCTGTTTAGCATATAAATCACCTATGTGAATTAAATCATGCGATCCTAATTACTTAGATAACATGTATGTGGATTATGTCATGCGATCCTATTTAGCTATTCATCATATCTTTAAATTATGTTATGCTATGCTATCCAGTTTAGATAGACATCACATATGTGAAATTATGTCATGCTATCCGTTTTAGTTAAACAATATACATGTCAACTATTTCATGCCCTCTTTTTTACACACTATCTATTGCATATGTCTCTCATACAATGTTTGTACATTCAACTATGTTTCCTGTTTATCAGCCATTTGAATTGGAGCGGGTGATGCCAGTATATAGCGGAGTAAAAACACGGTCTTCAAATAAAAAAGTGATACCTCTTGGTGGAGATAGTACCCCGGTTGTACATGCACGAGAACCAGCCCTACCACACATAACCCAGACTCTCGCAGATTGTACCCCTACTACGATGGTCAGAGAACCAGCTGCACCCAATCTAACCCCAACCCCAGCAGATAGTAACCCAGTTCCTGTTGACACAACACCATCTCCACCACAGAGCTCCCAAACAAGAACAGTTAGTAAGGCAGCTCCAGTGCCCAAAGGGACAATACTACCATGGCAAACCCCAGCTCCACCAGTTAGTATGCCTATTCCTGTGGAGGAAGCACAACCAGCCAGTCGTAGTTTAGCATCTATCGCATTTGATATTGTTAAATCCTATGTGCGTATATTCCCATCTTGGACATATTATACTGAAGATGAAGGAAAATGCCAGTTGCAAGTGTTTGTCTAGAAGTTGTGTGTAAGTAATGTTATTCATGGCAATTACTTTGCTTTGTCCCATACATTCTACCTCCATGATGGTTATAATAAAACAAATTTTCCCTTTTTTCTCTATAGAGAAGGACTGATTTGGAAACTCATGATGATGTAACCTGTGCTAATACCTCTGCTATCTTCAAGAATGCTTGGTGGCAGTATCAGAATTACCTGAAGAAAACATACTTCACTCACAAAGAAACTCCTCAAATTCCCTTACGTTCTCCTGAGACACATTTACTGGACGATGACTGGGAACGCATTGTTCTGTACTGGTCCTGAACCAAGAATGTGGTAAGGTCTATGAGCTCATTTTTTGAAGTACTGTATTCTTGTGTTTTATTGTAATATGTTCATGTAGAACAAGTGCTTAAACCTGAAGAACAAATGTTCTAGTTAAGATTGCATTGCTATCATGCATACTGCTTTCCTCTTGTATCACTGTATTTACTCATACAAACTTATTTTTAAATTGAAGGATCCAATTGAAATTCCAATGGCACAACAGGTTTGTTCATGCATGTTTCTTTAACTACTTTGCTCTTATCAATAGCTCTATTGATTTCAATTTGAATTGTGTATACATTTGACTTCTCATATCATGCACATTACTAGCATCACAATAGAGCCAATAGTGTTGTTGTACATGTAGACCCATGGTACCCATCTGAAATCTTGTTGTGTCGTGTAGTTTCCCATGCTTTGTATTCTTTCACTTCTACTTTGTCTTGAACTAATATGATTTGAACCGTGTCTCTATTTTGATTTGGCAAGACAATGTAGTGACCATAGGACATAGATATATGTTTGTTTGATGCTTTTATTATGTACTAGTACATGGCAATAGAAAACTTGGTAGTTCAATCCTGTCCACCTAACTAATGAACTGGTTCACCAAAATGAGTTTCATATACTAGTACATGCTAAACCTGTTATGTGTCTGCTTGTTTCTTCTTTTAGAATGCTGAAAGAATATTGGGGAAGAGTGCCTTATTAAGAAATGGTAAAGGAAGTATGCAGATAAGGTTCAGGATAGTGAGATATCCTTGTTGGTCTCCAACAAAGCTAATAAAATAGCTAAGGAAGACTATCTTGAAGACAGTGAGACAACCCCAAAGTCCTGTCTTGGTTTAGTGTTCGAGTTACTGGCCAGTACCGCTTGCACAAGCTATTCAAACTCACTGTCTGAATTAGTTCGGTTTCTTGAGTCTCAACTACAAGCTGAAAGACATCGACCAGCTCTGCTGCGACAAGAAGCGTACGACTGCGGATGTCCCTGGAGCAATTAGATGCATACTTTCTGGTGCAACAGGAAGCGTTGGAGGATTTTAGCGCCAAACAGGACAAAGCTAATAAGCTTGCTAAGCTTATTGCCATGATGGTGGATATCCAGGATAATGTTTCTTTAGCTCTTGTGAAGTTGTTTTAGTTATACTCTTGTTTTGCTGCCACGTTTATTTGCACTAGTGGCCAATTTTGACGGCCAGTGTATGTAATATGCTGCTTTGTTCCCTATGTTTGCACTGTGGCAAACTTTGATGCCCAGTGTATGTAATATGTGTAATAGCTATAATAGGTTAGCATTAGTTCCTTGCTTATTTATTTCCTTATTGTCTTGTTTAGTTGTTTGCTTGTAGTCATTGCAGTTCTTTTTCCGCGTTTTTCTAGTGGCCACAATAACCTATTTTTGGTAACTAGGCCACAATAATCATGGAAACACACAGACTATTGTAACCATGGGCCTCCTGCGGGCCATAGGATCCATGGGCCTTCTACGGGCCATAGGATCCGTGGGCCTTCCACGGGCTGTAGGATCCATGGACTTTCTACGGGCCTTATGATCCATGGGCCTTATATGGGCCGTAGGGTCCGTTGGTCTTCTACGGGCCGTAGGATCCATGGGCCTTCTACGGGGAGTATAATCATTTCGCCAAACATGGGTCGTACTATTCATGGACCATAACGGGCCGTTAATAGGCCGTATTTGATAATGTTATGAAAACAGCCCAATGGGTTAACGGGCCACAAACGGGCCGAATGTAACCACTTCACCCTTGCCGTTTTATTCACCCTCTCTCTCTCCATCCTCCCTCTCTTTCTCTATTCGCCTCTTTTTGCCCGTTTCTTGTTTGCTTGTGTGTTGGTTTGCATGCTTGTCATTATGGCTAGTCCCCTATCTTCTCCATTGTCTCCCGAAAATGAAGTTCTTAATTTTAAGCAAAGGGAAGGAGAAAACCTAAAAGACGCTTGGTATAGAATTTGCAATGCTCAAAATAGATCTACCAGGAAGAAATCTAATTCTATTCTTCTTTGAAATTTTTATGTAGGTGCTATTCCTTGGCACAGATATGTCCTTGATACCATTACCGGAGGGAACTTCTTGGGTAGCCACACTTTTGATTCCTATAATGCTATGATAGATTTGTTTGGCTCACCCCCTCTTTTGGTTAATGGAACTATGTTCACTTTGGAGCATGTAATGCAAAAACTTGAAATTACTAAAAATAAAGTTGCTACCGTAGAGTTAATTGAAAATTTTGATAAAAAGATCCACAACAAAATTACTCAATATGGATCTAAAGTAGGAGTCACTTTGAAAAATATTAAGGAGAAGGAACCCATAGTTAATGAAAGAATAAATCATGATTCCACTAGAATCGATAAACTTAAGGGTATCATTACCAACTTGGGAACTGCTTTTTCTTCCGTAAATAATACTCCAAGTCCTCCAATTAAAATTGCCAAGCTTATGTATGTTCCTAAAAATAAGGGTGAATCCTCTAGCAAAGAAACTGGAGATCTCAAATCTATAAGTATTCATCCTAATCTTTTTACTATCATTAAGGAACCATTTGCTACTAATGATTTTTTTGATTTTGTGCCTAGAAGTTTGATTATTGATAAAAGGAAAGAAACTCCTAAAGGTGATAGATGTCTCATTAAATAATTACCAACTAAATATACCTAGATCTATCTTCGCTTACATGCCTAGCTAGGGGCGTTAAATGATAACGCTTGTTGGGAGGCAACCCAATTTTATTTTTATTCCTTGCTTTTTGCTCCTGTTTAGTAATAAATAATTTATCTAACCTATGTTTCTGTTGTGTTTTTTGTGTTTAATTAGTATTTGTGCCAAGTAGAACTGTTGGGAAGACTTGGGGAAAGTCTTTTTAATCTTCCTGTAAAAAACAGAAACTTTAGTGCTCACGAGAACTGATGCCATTTTTATTTGGAAAGTGATATTTAGTTAATACTTTTTTAATATGATTAATAGATAAAATACTCACGTCCAGAAATTTATTTTAGAATTTTTGGGGTTCCAGATCTTGCGTTAGCTACAGATTACTACAGACTGTTCTGTTTTTGACAGATTCTGTTTTTGTGTGTTGTTTGCTTATTTTGATGAATCTATGGCTAGTAAAATAGTTTATAAACCATAGAGAAGTTGGAATACAGTAGGTTTAACACCAATATAAATAAATAATGATTTCATTACAGTCCTTCAAATGGTGTTTTGTTTTCTTTCGCTAACGGAGCTCACGAGATTTTCTACTTTAAGTTTTGTGTTGTGAAGTTTTCAAGTTTTGGGTAAAGATTTGATGGATTATGGAACAAGGAGTGGAAAGAGCCTAATCTTGGGGATGCCCATGGCACCCCCAAGATAATCTAAGTACACCTAAACGCCAAAGCTTGGGGATGCCCCGGATGGCATCCCCTCTTTCGTCTACTTCTTTCGGTAACTTTACTTGGAGCTATATTTTTATTTACCACATGATATGTGTTTTGCTTGGAGCGTCTTGTATTATTTGAGTCTTTATTTTTTAGTTTTGCACAATCATCCTTGCTGTACACAGCTTTTGATAGAGATACTCATGATTCAGAAATTGTTAGAATACTCTATGTGCTTCACTTATATCTTTTGAGTTATATAGTTTTTGCTCTAGTGCTTCACGTATATCTTTTAGAGCACGTTGGTAGATTTGTTTTATAGAAACCATTGTTCTCTCATGCTTCACTTAGATTATTTTGAGAGTCCTACAAAACAGCATGGTAATTTTCTTTAATTATGTTAGGCATTCAAGATTAATAATAAAATTTTCTTATGAGTGTGTTGAATACTATGAGAAGTTTGATACTTGATAATTGTTTTGAGTTATGGAGATGGTGATATTAGATCATGCTAGTTGAGTAGTTGTGAATTTGAGAAATACTTGTGTTAAAGTTTTTGATTCCCGCAGCATGCACGTATGGCGAACCGTTATGTGATGAAGTCGGAGCATGATTTATTTATTGATTGTCTTCCTTATGAGTGGCGGTCGGGGACGAGTGATGGTCTTTTCCTACCAATCTATCACCCTAGGAGAATGCGCATAATACTTTGATTTGATAACTTGTAGATTTATGAAATAAGTATATGAGTTCTTTATGACTAATGCTGAGTCCATGGATCATACACACTCTCACCCTTCCACCATTGCTAGCCTCTCTAATACCGCGCACCTTTCGCCGGTATCATACACCCACCATATACCTTCCTCAAAACAGCCACCATACCTACCTATCATGGCATTTCCATAGCCATTCCGAGATATATTGCCATGCAACTTACCACCATTCCATTTACTATGACATGCTCCATCATTGTCATATTGCTTTGCATGATCATGTAGTTGACATTGTATTCATGGCAAAGCCACCGTTCATAATTCTTTCATACATGTCACTCTTGATTCATTGCATATCCCGGTACACCGCCAGAGGCATTCACATAGAGTCATATTTTGTTCTAAGTATTGAGTTGTAATTGTTGAGTTGTAAGTAAATAAAAAAGTGTGATGATCATCATTTTTAGAGCATTGTCCCAAGTGAGGAAAGGATGATGGAGACTATGATTCCCCCACAAGTCGGGATGAGACTCCGGGCTAATTAAAAAAAGAGGCCATAAAAAAGAGAGAGAAAAGGCCCAAATAAAAAAATGAGAGAAAAAGAGAGAAGGGACAATGCTACTATCCTTTTACCACACTTGTGCTTCAAAGTAGCACCAAGATCATCATAGAGAGTCTCCTATGTTATCACTTTCATATACTAGTGGGAATTTTTCATTATAGAACTTGGCTTGTATATTCCAATGATGGGCTTCCTTAAAATGCCCTAGGTCTTCGTGAGCAAGTGAGTTGGATTCACACCCACTTAGTTCTTTTTGCTGAGCTTTCATATAATTATAGCTCTAGTGCATCCGTTGCATGGCAATCCCTACTCACTCACATTGATATCTATTAATGGGCATCTCCATAGCCCGTTGATGCGCCTAGTTGATGTGAGACTATCTTCCCCTTTTTGTCTTCTCCACAACCACCATTCTATTCCACCTATAGTGCTATGTCCATGGCTCATGCTCATGTATTGCGTGAAGATTGAAAAAGTTTGAGAACATTAAAAGTATGAAACAATTGCTTGGCTTGTCATCGGGGTTGTGCATGATTTAAATACTTTGTGTGGTGAAGATGGATCATAGCCAGACTATATGATTTTGTAGGGATAACTTTCTTTGGCCATGTTATTTTGAAGAGACATAATTGCTTAGTTAGTATGCTTGAAGTATTATTATTTCTATGCCAATATTGAACTTTTGTCTTGAATCTTTCGGATCTGAATATTCATACCATAATTAAGAAGAATTACATTGAAATTATGCGAAGTAGCATTCCACATCAAAAATTCTGTATTTATCATTTACCTACTCGAGGATGAGCAGGAATTAAGCTTGGGGACGCTTGATACGTCTCCAACGTATCTATAATTTTTTATTGTTCCATGCTATATTATATCCTGTTTTGGACATTATTGGGCTTTATTATACACTTTTATATTATTTTTGGGACTAACCTATTAATCGGAGGCCCAGCCCAGAATTGCTATTTTTTTTACCTATTTCAGAGTTTCGCAGAAAAAGAATATCAAACGGACTCCAAACGGAATGAAACCTTCGGGAATGTGATTTTCGGAACGAACATGATCTAGAGGACATGGACCCTACGTCAAGCAATCAACCAGGAAGGCACGAGGTAGGGGCGCGCCTACCCCCCCCCCCTAGGCGCGCCCTCCACCCTCGTGGGGCCCACGTTGCTTCACCGATGTATTCCTTCCTCCTATATATACCTACATACCCCCAAACTACCAAATACGGAGCCAAAACCCTAATTCCACCGCCGTAACTTTCTGTATCCATGAGATCCCATCTTGGGGCCTTTTCTGGAGCTCCGCCGGAGGGGGTATCGATCATGGAGGGCTTCTACATCAACACCATAGCCTCTCCGATGAAGTGTGAGTAGTTTACTTCAGACCTACGGGTCCATAGTTATTAGCTAGATGGCTTCTTCTCTATTTTTGGATCTCAATACAAAGTTCTCCCCCTCTCTTGTGGAGATCTATTCGATGTAATTTTCTTTTGCGGTGTGTTTGTTGAGACCGATGAATTATGGGTTTATGATCAAGTTTATCTATGAACAATATTTGAATCTTCTCTGAATTCTTTTATGTATGATTGGTTATCTTTGCAAGTCTCTTCAAATTATCAGTTTGGTTTGGCCTACTAGATTGATCTTTCTTGCAATGGGAGAAGTGCTTAGCTTTGGGTTCAATCTTGCGGTGTCCTTTCCCAGTGACAGTAGGGGCAGCAAGGCACGTATTGTATTGTTCCCATCGAGGATAACAAGATGGGGTTTATATCATATTGCATGAGTTTATCCCTCTACATCATGTCATCTTGCTTAAACCGTTACTTTGTTCTCTTGAACTTAATACTCTAGATGCATGCTGGACAGTGGTCGATGTGTGGAGTAATAGTAGTAGATGCAGGCAAGAGTCGGTCTACTTGTCTCGGACATGATGCCTATATACATGATCATACCTAGATATTCTCATAACTATGATCAATTCTATCAATTGCTCAACAATAATTTGTTCACCCACTGTAATGCTTATGGTCTCGAGAGAAGCCTCTTGTGAAACCTATGGCTCCTGGGTCTATTTTCCATCATATTAATCTTCCAATACTTAGTTATTTTCTTTGCCATTTATTTTACTTGCATCTCTATTTCTCTTTATCATAAAAATACCAAAAATATTATCTTATCATATCTATCAGATCTCACTCTCGTAGGTGACCGTGAAGGGATTGACAACCCCTTTTTCGCGTTGGTTGCGAGGAGTTTATTTGTTTGTGTATGTGCGAGGGACTCGTGCGTGGCCTCCTACTGGATTGATACCTTGGTTCGCAAAAACTGAGGGAAATACTTACGCTGCTTTGATGCATCACCCTTTCCTCTTCAAGGGAAAACCAACGCAGTGCTCAAGAAGTAGCACAATGACAGCCATGATTACATGGGCGGACGGTGTCATTTCTGTGCCCAAGCCCCTGATGATATCAGAATCATGTTCGACATCTGGGGGTATGATCAGCTTCGGACTTGTATTTCCGCTCTCGTCCTGCCATACCACGGATGGCCTGAAAAGCCTTTCCACAAAGGTGTTAGGCGGGATGGGGTCCCGTTTAGCGCCCATTCGAGAAAGGATTTCTGCTGCCTGATTACAGTCTCGAGCAACATGATGGAACTCGAGCCCCTCAAACCGAGCTGATATTTTGAATACGGTGTTTCAGTATGCCGCCATCTTAGGATATTTTGCATCGAATTCTCCATTTATTTGGGATATTGCAAGCTTTGAATCCCTGCGCACTTCTAGGTGTTGTATGCCCATAGAAATAGCCATTTGGAGACGTTGTTGGAGTCTGTATACGGCCACATTGTTGGAGTCTGTATACATGATTTGTAATACGTAGCAGATTGTGTCCCCTCTAGGGGATGTTAAGATGACACCAGCCCCCAATCCGACTAACATTTTAGAGTCATCGAAGTACATTGCGGAGTTGGAGTATGTGTTTTACTCTTTAGGGAGTTCGGCTTCTGTGCATTTGTTGACAAAATCAGCCAACACCTGGGATTTAATAGCTCGGCGTGGTTTGTATGTCATTTCAAATGGTAAGAGCTCGATGGCCCATTTAGCTATGCGGCTGGTGGAATCCCGATTATTTATGATGTCATTGAGTGGTACTTTGGATGCCACCATGATCCAACACTCTTGAAAGTAGTGCCGCAGCTTCCAGGATGCCATGAAGATCGCATATGCTATCTTTTGATAGTGTGGGTATCGAGATTTGCAAGGTGTAAGGACCGCCGATACATAGTACACTAGTTTCTTGAATGGGAATTGGTGTCCCTCCTCCTCTCGTTCGACGACGAGTACCGCACTCACCACCTGGTGAGTCGCAGATTTGTAGAGCAACATAGGTTCGCCAACGCTTGGTGCGACAAGGATTGGGTTGCTTGCTAACAAAGTTTTTATTTCTTCCAATCCGGCTATAGCCGCATCCATCCATTCAAAGTGGTCGATGCATCGGAGCAGTCGATAAGGTGGCAACGCCTTTTCTCTAATCTGGAGATGAAGCAGCTCAAGGCTACCATGCACCCAACCAGTTTTTGGACCTGCTTTAAGTCTGTTGGCGTTGCCAATTGTGACAGGGCTCGGATTTTGGTTGGGTTCACTTGGATTCCTCTATTGGAAACAATGAACCCGAGTAGTTTTCCAACTGGAACGTTGAAGAGACATTTTTCCGGATTGAGCCGTATGCCATATGTTCGGAGGCTGTCGAATGTGAGGCGTAGATCGTCCACCAATGATTTGTCATGTTTAGTCTTGATGAAGACATCATCTACGTATGCCTCTACTGTCTTGCCAATTTTCTTTTCCAGACATGTTTGAATCATGTGTTGGTAAGTGGCGCCAGCATTTTTGAGCCCGAAAGGCATAGTGTTGAAGCAGAAAGGCCCATACAGGGTGATGAATGCCGTTGCAGCCTGGTCGAACACCTTCATCTTAATTTGATGGTATCCGGAGTATGCGTCGAGGAAACACAATGAGTCATGTCCTATGGTCACGTCAATGATTTGGTCAATGCGGGGCAGTGGGAAGGGGTCTTTGAAATCGACATAAAGGCGCCAGGATTTATCCTTCTTTGACACCATAACCAGGTTGGCTAGCCAGTCCGGGTGGTTGATTTCTCTAATGAATTTGTCCTCAAGTAGTTTGTCTAGCTCCTCCCCCATAGCTTGTCGTTTGGGTTTGGAAAATCACTGCAGCGTCTACTTGACTGGTTTGAACCCCTTTATTATATTAAGGTTGTGTTCGGCCAGTCTGCGTGGGATCCCGTGCATGTCCGAATGGTGCCAGGCGAATATATCCCAATTTTTGCGCAGGAACACTTGTAGGGCGGTGTCGACTGTCGGATCCAGCTGGGGCTCCAATGGATGTTGTTTTTGTTACGATCCGTTGGGTGCACTTGAAATTTGACTATTTCATCGGCTATTTTGAAATATGTATATTTTGGCCTCTTATCGAGGATTACATCGTCTTTGTCCACTGTGGAACGCAGCGTGGTTAGCTCCTCGGCCACGAGGGCCACGGATAGTGCCTCCAGGGCCAAGGATGCAGTTTTGTTTTCAGCGTGGAGTGCTATATCCAGATCATTGGTGATAGTGATAACTCTGTTAGGCCCTGGCATTTTGAGCTTCATGTACCCGTAATGGGGTATGGCTTGAAAGCGTGTGAAGGCGTCTTGCCGCAACAGGGCGTGATATCCACTATTGAAAGGTGCCACGTGGAAGAGCAACTCTTCGGACCTATAGTTCTCTAGCATGCCGAATACTACATCAAGTCTAATTTTCCCCGAGCATCATGCTTCCTGACTATGGATAATGCCTCAAAAGGTGGTGTTGCTTTGCTCGATGCGACTCTTGTCCATTTGCATTTTGTTGAGCATATCTTCATAGATGAGGTTCAGTCCGCTGCCACCATCCATGAGCACTTTAGTGAGTCGAAAGCCGTCCACAATTGGGTTTAATACCAAGGCGGCTGGTGGTCGGGCTAATCGGGCCCTTGGTTCATTGTCAATGGTGAAAGTTATTGCCGTATCATTCCAAGATCTATTGCGGCTACTTGGTTAACTTCAGCGAGGTCGCGTAGGACCCTTTTCCACCGATTATTTGAAGAAAAAGTCTCGAAGACCATAAAGACATTTAGATCGTCATCCTCCAAAGAGCGCTTCTCTAGGTTAGTGTTGGTGAGGATGGCCTCACCGCTCTTAGCCACCTGCCGAAGTACCCAACATGCCCGAAGGCTATGCGTTGGTTCGGTACTCGGTGTTGTGTGTATCTGACAGGTGTCGAGCAATTTGTCAAGGACGATTCTATGTCCCGTGAAGGACTTGGTTTTCTTGTCGACAGGCTAATGATCGGGTGCCCCATAGGGGTGCATCCATTTTGCCCGTCCAGTGGGCTCCTTAAAGGCAGGAAGTTCCCACTGGGCTGTCTGGGCTTTCCAGGTGCTTTCCATTACGCAGTACTTATGTACTATGTGTGCCAAATCTGCAAAGTGCAGCATGCGGCGGCAGTTGAGGGCATTGAAAATTCCCTCGTACGTACAGTTGCGGCAAAAAACTGAAACCGCATCATCGTCGCAGCAATCTTTAATCTTGTTTTTAGCAAGGAGGAACCTGGCCCAAAAGTGATGGACCATTTTCTGAGGTTGCTATTGTACATACATTAGGTCACATATGTTAGGAGGACCTAAATTGCATGGGGAATATTGCTTGTGGTGGGTGGGCGGGCTAAAATTTGAACCCTGACTCACTATTGGATCCGGAGCTTGAGGAATCTCTGAGGTCACTAGTTGAGGATTAGTAAGGTCCTGATGACTTCTGGACTTAATGCCCGATTCTATGTTCGGAGGACATGAAGTCTCTTCTCGAGGATGGGTATCCACCTCACAGGGCTTGGAAATCCGAACATAGCTAGTGTTTAATTTAGGGGGAGAGGCGTTCTCAGCTCGCTCCTCAACGACCGCTACCAAGTGGGTGACCGGCGGGGACTTGATTTCCCTCTGACCGGGTTTAATCCCAATCCGATCATAGTCTGTTGCGACCCCCAGGGCGGCGATGCGATCGAGCAGCTCATTCAAATACGAGACATCTGCTGCATCCATCTTTTCGGAGTGTTCGAGACTGATATGGAGATGATGTTTGGCGATTGCGGGGGCCGCCGTTGGCTTTACGGCCGAGCGAGTGCCTATGGTAAAACCGTCGAGCTGGAGGAGCTATCTTGGAGTTAGGGCCCCTCCAGAAGTAATATCTTCATTAATGACGAGACGAGCCATTGATCCTTCTATCGACAACACGAAGGAACTCTCAATGAAAGCACCAATTTCGGTGTCAAAACCGGCCGATCTCGGGTAGGGGGTCCCGAACTGTGCGTCTAAGGATCGAAGGTAACAAGGGACATAGGGAACATGATGTTTACCCAGGTTTGGGCCCTCTTAATGGAGGTAAAACGCTACATCCTGTTTGATTGTATTTGATGAGTATAGGGTTACAAGAGTCGATCTACCTTGAGATCGTAATGGTTAAACCCTAGATGTTTAGCCTATATGAATTCTAATCTCTCCTACGGACTAAACCCTCCAGTTTATATATACACCAAAGGGGCACATAATCTTGGCATCCACACATCCAGGAATCCTACTCGAACACGGGGAACGATCTTCCTTCCCGGCCCATCAGCCCGACCCATGCTTGAATAGGCCGGACACCTGAGGACCCCGAATCCAGGTCTCCCTCATTGGGTTCGACACTCTTACTTATCGAAAAGAGCTACAATTGATCTCCTATACTTGTGGGTCATCAAGGCTATTTTCTGGCACCGTTGCCAGGGAGTGAAGCGCCTTTGGTAAGGAAACATTTATACAGTGTGCTGAAATTTACTGTCACTTGTTACTATGGAAAACACTCCTTTGAGGGGATTGTTGGGTATCTTCACCATGAACGGATGCACAATTAGCTAACCCTCAACCTACTGCACCTACTGAAAATATTGAATATGAAACTCCTTCGGGTATGATAGAACAACTGTTGGCTAATCCTTATGCAGGAGACGGAACTGAACATCCTGATATGCACTTGATATATGTAGAATAAATTTGTGGATTGTTCAAGCTTGCTGGTTTACCCAGAGATGAAGTTATGAAGAAGGTTTTCCCTTTATCTTTGAAGGGAAAAGCATTGGCATGGTATAGGCTATGTGATGATATTGGATCCTAGAATTGGAATCGATTGAAGCTAGAGTTCCATCAAAAAATAATCCTATGGATCTAGTTCATCGTGATCGGAATTATATATATAATTTTTGGCCTCGTGAAGGAGAAAGTATCGCTCTAGCTTGTGGGAGAGTTAAGTCAATGTTATATTCATGCCCCAATCATGAGCTCTCAAGAGAAATTATCATCCAGAATTTTTATGCTCAGCTTTCTCGTAATGAAAAAACCATGCTTGATACTTCTTTGTTGGTTCTTTTATGAATAAGACTATTGAACTCCGGTGGGATCTTTTGGAAATATTTAAATGCAAATCTGAAGATTGGGAACTCGATGAAGGTAAAGAGTCAGGTATTAAACTTAAGTATGATTGTGTTAAATCTCTTTATGAATACCGATGCTTTTCGAAAGTTTAGCACTAAATATGGACTTGACTCTGAGATAGTAGCCTCCTTTTGTGAATCATTTGCTACTCATCTTGATCTCCCTAAAGATAAGTGGTTTAAATATCACCCACCTATCAAATAAGAAATCAGAGAACCGGTACCAGTTAAAGAAGAAACTATACTTTATAATGTTGATCCAGTTGTTCCTACTACTTACATTGATAAACCACCTCTCCCTGTTATGATAAAGGAACATGCTAAAGTTTCAACTGTGGTCAACGAAAGTTACATGAGAACACCTAGACTTTATGAACAAATGAAAGTATAACCTAGTATTGCTTCGGTTAAGGATCTCTTGGAAGAAAATGTAGATGGGCATGTTATTTACTTCTGCGAAAAAGCTGCTAGAATTGCCAAACCTGATAAAAAGGATAAACATAGACCTGTTGTTGGCATGCCCGTTTTCTCAGTTAAAATAGGAGATCACTGTTATCATTGTTTATGTGACATAGGTGCTAGCGTGAGTGCTATTCCCTATTCCTTATATCAAGAAATTATGAATGACATAGCACCCGCACAGATAGAAGACGTAGGTGTTACTATTAAACTTGCTAATAGAGACACTATATCACCAATTGGGATTGTTAGAGATGTTGAAGTCTTGTGTGGGAAAATAAAATACCCTACTGATTTTCTTGTTCTTGGTTCCCCACAAGATGACTTTTGTCCCATTATCTTTGGTAGACCTTTCTTGAACACCTTTAATGATAGAATACACCGTGACAAACAAACTGTCGGTGTTAGTTTTGGTGATGAGTCTCATGAGTTTAATTTTTCCAAGTTTAGTGGGAAGCTTCATGAAAAAGAATTGCCTAGTAAAGATGAATTAATTGGTCTTGCTTCATTTGTTGTGCCTCCTACTGATACAATAGAACAATATTTGCTAGACCATGAAAATGATTTACAAATGCATGAAAGAAATGAAATAGATAAGATTTTCTTTGAACAACGTCCTCTAGGAGGTCCTCCTCCACCTAAAGGTGATCCTGTGTTTGAATTAAAACAATTGTCAGACACTTTGAAATATGCTTATCTTGATGAAAAGAAGATATATCCTGTTATTATTAGTGCTAACCTTTCAGAACATGAAGAAGAAAGATTATTGAAAGTTCTAAGGAAGCACCGAGCTACTATTGGATATACTCTTGATGATTTAAAGGGCATTAGTACCACTCTATGTCAGCACAAGATTAATATGGAACCCGATGCTAAACCCGTTGTTGATCACCAACGTTGGTTAAATCCAAAGATGAAAGAAGTGGTAAGAACATAAATATTAAAACTTCTTGAAGAAGGTATAATCTATCCTATAGCTAATAGTAGATGGGTAAGTCCTATTCATTGTGTCCCTTAGAAAGGAGGTATAATTGTTCTTCCGAATGATAAGAATGAACTTATTCCACAAAGAATTGTTGCATGCTATAGAATGGTAATTGATTTTAGAAAATTAAACAAAGCAACTAGAAAATATATTTACCCTCTGCCTTTTATTGATCAAATGCTAGAAAGATTATCTAAGAACACACATTTTTCCTTCCTTGATGGATATTCTGGTTTTTCACAAATACCTGTTTCTCAACATGATCAAGAAAAGACCACTTTTACTTGTCCCTTTGGATCTTATGCTTATAGACGTATGCCTTTTGGTTTATGCAATGCACCTGCTACCTTTCAAAGATTTATGACTGCTATATTCTCCGACTTTTGTGAAAAGATTGTTGAGGTTTTCATGGATGATTTCTCTGTTTATGGGAAGTCTTTTGATGATTGTTTAAGCAATCTTGACCAAGTTTTGCAGAGACGCGAGCAAACAAATCTTGTCTTGAATTGGGAAAAGTGCCACTTTATGGTTAATGAAGGTATTGTCTTGGGCCAAAAAATTTCTGAAAGAGGTATTGAAGTGGACAAAGCTAAGGTTGATGCAATTGAGAAAATTCCATGTCCTAAAGATATCAAATGTATTCATAGTTTCTTAGGTCATGCTGGTTTCTATAGGATATTTATCAAAGACTTTTCTAAAAATTTTAGGCCTCTCACGTATCTTTTGCAAAAGGATGTTCCTTTTGTTTTTGATGATGATTGTTTAGAAGCCTTTGAAACACTCAAGAAAGCCTTAATTTCTGCACCTATTGTTCAACCACCTGATTGTAACTTGCCTTTTGAAGTTATGTGTGATGCTAGTGATTATGCTGTTGGTGCTATTCTAGGATAAAGAGTTGATAAGAAACTGAATGTTATTCATTATGCTAGTAAAACTCTAGACAGTTCTCAACAAAACTATGCTACTACTGAAAAATAATTCTTAGTAGTGGTGTTTGCTTGTGATACATTCAGATCTTATATTGTTGATTCAAAACTAATTGTTCACACTGATCATGTTGCTATAAATATCTTATGGAAAAGAAAGATGCTAAACCTAGACTTATTCGATGGGTTCTCTTGCTACAAGAATTCGATTCACATATCACTGATAGAGAAGGAGCTGAGAACCCCGTAGCGGATAACTTGTCTAGGCTTGAAAATGTGCTTGAGGACACACTACCTATTGATGATAGTTTTCCTGATGAGCAGTTAGCTGCAATAAATGTTGCTCATAACACTCCTTCATATGCTGACTATGCTAATTACATTGTTGCTAAATATTTACCACCTAGCTTTACATACCAACAAAATAAAAATTGTTTTATGATTTAAGACATTACTTTTGGGATGACCCACATCTTTATAAAGAAGGAGTAGATGGTATTATTAGACATTGTGTACCTGAGCATGAACAGGGACAAATCCTACGGAAATGTCACTCTGAAGCTTATGGAGGGCATCATGCTGGAGATAGAACTGCTTACAAGGCATTGCAATATGGATTTTATTGGCCTACTCTCTTCAAGGATGCCCGTAAGTTCATCTTATCATGTGATGAATGCGAAAGAATAGGTAATATCGGTAAGCGTCAGGAAATGCCTATGAATTATTCAATTGTTGTTGAACCATCTGATGCTTGGGGATTTGATTACATGGGACCTTTTCCTTCCTCTAATGGGTATGCACATATTCTGGTTGATTTTGATTATGTTACTAAGTGGGTAGAAGCTATTGCAACCAGTAGTGTTGATCACAACACCTCTATTAAAATGCTTAAGGAAGTTATTTTCCCAAGGTTTGGAGTCCCTAGATACTTAATGACTGATGGTGGTTCACACTTTATTCATGGCGCTTTCCGTAAAATGCTTGCCAACTATGATGTTAACCATAGAATTGCATCACCTTATCATCCTCTGTCTAGTGGTCAAGTTGAACTTAGCAATAGAGAAATAAAGTTAATCTTGCAAAAGACTGTCAATAGGTCCAGGAAGAATTGGTCAAAGAAATTAGATGATGCACTTTTGGCTTGTAGAACATCATACAAAAATCCTATGGGTATGTCTCCTTATAAAATGTTTTATGGAAAAGCTTGTCATTTGCCTCTAGATTTAGAACATAAAGCATATTGGGCAATCAAAGATCGCAACTATGATTTCAAACTTGCTGGTGAAAAGAGATTATTTGATATTAGCTCTTTAGATGAATGGAGAACCCAAGCTTATGAAAATGCTAAGTTGTTTAAATAAAAAGTCAAAAGATGGCATGATAAGAGAATCCAAAAGCATGATTTTAAAGTCGGAGAATATGTTCTTTTGTACAACTCTTGGTTCAGATTCTTTGCAGGAAAACTCCTCTCAAAATGGGAAGGAGCCTATGTTATCGACGAGGTTTATCGGTCTGGAGGCATCAAAATAAATAATGTCGAAGGTACTAACCTGAAGGTTGTTAATGGGCAACGAATAAAACAGTATATCTCAGGTACGACCATTAATGTTGAAAGTAATATTATCCAAACTTTGACATCGCAAGAACACATAAAAGAGTCCTTATGAAACACTCCAGAATCGTGAAAACAAGGAGGTGCGTGATACGGTATGTAAACGGACTCCAAAAAATCCACAATTGTTTTGTCAATTTTGGAATATTTAGAAAATTAGGAAAATAAGAAACTTCCAGGAAGCGTACCCTGGTGGGCACAAGACACCAGGGCACGCCTGGCTTGCCAGGCGCGCCCAGGTGGGTTGTGCCCACCTGGGGTACCTTTCGGGCTATGTTTTTCTTCCATTTGCTTGTTTCCCAAGATTAAAAAAATCTTTATATAACCCCCGAACCTGTTGACCACCGTATCGCGGAGAAATCTTCTATTTTCTTCCCTTGCTGTTTTCCCGATAGATCTAAAAATATGTCATCCCAAGACTCTGAGGGTGAGAGCTAGGTTGTTGATTTTGTCGCAAACCGCAAGTCCTATGGGGATGTGGAGCACTGTAGCTTGACTTTAGAAGAAGAAGATGATGAACCAGTTCCTCCTTGTTTCAAAAATGAAAGCATGGAGGCATTATGCAAGAGGATAATAAAGCTAGAGATGGAAAACGATGAGTTGAGGATAGACAACTTTATTCTCCGACGTAAGCTGGAAAAGGAGAAGAAGGACAAGATCTCTTCTTCATCACCACCTTCTTCTTCATCACCAAAAGAAAATTGAGTATCAGGTATGGGCACTCCCCTTGGCTACTGCCAAGCTTGTGGGAGGTGCCCTGGTATCGTATCATCCCCACTATCTTTTGCCGTTACTTATTTTAGTTTGATCTTTTGCTTTAGATAAATAAAAGTTTAGTTCGATCCTTTCTTTCGAGATTTTGCTTAGTGATCTATCCTTGTAATCGTGTGCGAGATATATAATAAAGTTTATTCTGAGTTTTTGCTTTCCTTACTTTCATTTTGCAAATAAAAAGAAAGGAAATAAATTAAAAGAGAGGAAATAAATAAAAGAAAGGAAATAAAAAGATCATATGCTAATCTTATGGTAGGTGATGACACCACATAAGGAAATGTATAAGTAGAATATTTTATTAGAGATTGACAAACATAACATTAGTCAATGATGCAACTCATGGAAGAATTAAGAAGGGAAGAGAAGATTCACATTAAATATACTATCCTAGAAATATTTTGTGATTGTGAGCCCTCCCAAAATATTATATGCCAAAATTGTTGACGTTGGACAAGGAATACAACCTAATGGTTTATGTTTGCTTATATTCGCATAGAAGTCATATTGTCATGGATCCTTTAACATGTGGTGCTTACCCCTATCTTTGCTAGCCAAAAATTCTGCACTAAGTAGAGACACTACTTGTGCATCCAAAAACCCTTAGACCCAAATCTTATTTTCAAGAGTCCACCATACCTACCTAGGGATTGAGCAAGATCCCTCAAGTAAGTTGTCATTGATGCAAAAAGTCAATAAAATTTCTTCTAAAAGTGTGAGATCATTTAGTGTAAGAGAAAATTGAGCGTTGTACGAACTTGTGATGGTGAAGAATAAAAGCGACAGACTGCATAATAAAGTTTAATATCATAAGGGGCAATACAACATGATGTTCTTTTGAACTAAGGGGTTGAGCATACAAACAAAAAAGTGCATGGCAACCTCTGCTTCCCTCTGGGAAGGGCCTATCTTTTACTTTTATGTATTTACTTTTATGCAAAGAGTCAAATGTTTTCTCTCTATTCCTTTTTATTTTTCTCCTTTGGCAAGAATCATGTGGTGAGGAAAGATCTAGGCACATATGTCTAGTTGAATATAGATAGCATAAGTTATTATTGTTGACATCACTCTTGAGGTGAATACATTGGGAGGCGAAACTACAAGCCCCTATCTTTCTATGTGTCCGGTTGAAACATTTTTGCTCATGCGTATGTGGTGAGTGTTAGCAATCATCGAAGACTATATGATGGTTGAGTATGTGGACTTGCCTAAAGGCTCGGATGCATGACCCTTCCTGAAAAGATGATGAATTGTAGTTGCAAAGTTGACTGAGAACATAGTTTGTTAGTTTCTAATAGAGTTTTCGCTTTATACTTCAATAGTGTGATGAATTTTCACTTGTTCATGAGAAGTCTATGATAAAAGTTCTATGTAAGAGTCTTATGTTTAAGTTTGTTGCTATTATAATAATCAACATGATGCTTCTAAGTCTGTGTTTTATTTTTATCGACACCTCTCTCTCTCTAAGCATGTGGACATGTTTTTTGGTTTCGGTTTTCGCTTGAGGACAAGCGAGGTCTAAGCTTGGGGGAGTTGATACGTCCATTTGCATCATGTTTTCCTACTGTTATTTATGATGTTTTTATCCATAATAATGCTTTTTGGAGTAATTCTAATGCCTTTTCTCTCATGATATGCAAGGTATACACAAAGAGGGAGAATTCCGGCAGCTGGAATTCTTGACCTGGAAAAGCTATGTCAGGCTACCTATTTTGCACACTCCAAACAAGCTGAAACTTCATGGAGAATTTTTATGGAATATATGAAGAATATTAGAGAAAATAAGTACCAGAGGGGGCCCACCAGGTGGGCACAACCCACCTGGGCGCGCCAGGGAGCCCAGGCGTGCCCTGGTGGGTTGTGCTCACCCAGCCCACCTCCGGTGCCCATCTTCTGGTATATAAGTCATTTTGATCTAGAAAAAATAAGGAGAGGATGGAGTGCTGCCGTCTTGAGGCGGAACTTGGGTAGGAGTACTTTTGCCCTCCGGCGGAGCGATTCCACCAGGGGAACTTCCCTCCTGGAGGGGGAAATCATCGTCCTCATCATCACCAACAACTCTCCCATCCTGGGGAAGGCAATATCCATCAACATCTTCAACAGCACCATCTCATCTCAAAACCTAGTTCATCTCTTGTGTTCAATCTTGTTACCGGAACTATAGGTTGGTGCTTGTGGGTGACTACTAGTGTTGATTACATGTTATAGTTGATTACTATATGGTTTATTTGGTGGAAGATTATATGTTCAGATCAAATATGCTATTTAATACCCCTCTGATCTTGAGCATGATTATCATTTGTTAGTAGTTACTGATACGTCTCCAACGTATCTATAATTTATGAAGTATTCATGCCATCAGGTGGGCACAACCCACCTAGGCGCGCCAGGCCCCCTGGCATGTCCTGGTGGGTTATGGCCTCCTAGGACCACTACTGGTGCCCATCTTCTGGTAATGTATTTTGATCTAGAAAAAAGAAGGGGAGGACTTTTGGGACGAAGCGTCGCCGCCTCGAGGAGGAACTTGGGTAGGAGCACTTTTACCCTCCAGCAGAGCGATTCTGTCGGGGGAACTTCCCTCCTAGAGGGGGAAATCATCATCATCATCACCAACAACTATCCCATCTTGGTGAGGGCAATCTATATCAACATCTTCAACAGCACCATCTCATCTCAAACCCTAGTTCATTACTTGTGTTTAATCTTGTTACCAGAACTATAGATTGGTGCTTGTGGGTGACTAGTAGTGTTGATTATATCTTGTAGTCGATTACTATATGGTTTATCTGGTGGAAGATTATATGTTTAGATCCAATATGCTATTTAATACCCCTCTGATCATGAGCATGTTTATCATTCGTGAGTAGTTACTTTTATATTGAGGTAACGGGAGAAATTATGTTGCAAGTAATCATGTGAACTTGATATGTGTTCGATATTTTGATAGTATGTATGTTGTGATTCCCTTAGTGGTGTCATGTGTACATAGACTACATGGCACTTCACCAAATTTGGGCCTAAGGGAATGCATTGTGGAGTAGCAATTAGATGATGGGTTGCGAGAGTGACAAAAGCATAAACCCTAGTTTATGCGCTATTCCATAAGGGACCGATTGAATCCAAAAGTTTAATATTATGGTTAGAATTTATTCTTAATACTTTTCTCATAGTCGTGGATGCTTGCGGGAGGGTTAATCATAAGTAGGAGGTTTGTTCAAGTAAGAACAGCACCTAAGCACCTTTCCACCCACATATCAAATTATCAAAGTACCGAACACGAATCAAACCAACATGGTGAAAGTGACTAGATGAAAATCCCGTGTACCCTCAAGAACGCTTTGCTTATCATAAGAGGCCATTTTGGCATGTCCTTTGACTCAAAAGGATTGGGCTACCTTGCTGCACCTTTGCTACTATAACTGTTACTTGCTCATTACAAATTATCTTGCTATCAAACTACTCTGTTACTTACAATTTCAGCACTTGCAGACATTACCTTGCTGAAAACCACTTGTCATTTCCTTCTGCTCCTCGTTGGGTTCGACACTCTTACTTATCGAAAAGAGCTACAAATGATCCCCTATACTTGTGGGTCATCATAGTATCGCCTAGATATCCTTCCTTGACTCCCTGCAAGAAAGCAATCCCAGAGCCATCATATCCATTTCACATCTCCAATATTCAGTTCTAGTTGTATAGATCGGGATACAACTCCGAGCGTCCATTACCATGGACACGGCTATTCGAATAGATTAGCTTCCCTGCAGGGGTGCACAAACTTAGCCAACATGCTCGATTAACTCCGACCAAACACACTTTCCTTGGTGATTCCTGGCCTCGGCTGATCGACACGCCGTAGTCCTACCTAGGCTCAAAAGAGAGGCCATCAAGTCAGTATACCTCCTAAGAGCTCAGGGGTCTTGGGCCTATCGCCCTTTGCACTCATGTGTGTTGCATGGATGCCCAGGATCAATCCTGGCTACCTCTTTATACAAAGCAGGTGCTTAGACGGACCACCCGAGCGCGTGTCGCTCAATCGCTGACGTCCGAAGAGCTTTTGGAGAATCATACGACGCCGAGTGACCATACTTATTCCCGCGTGGTGGATAGTGCAAAAAGGCCAGAGGCCTACTCGAAAAACATATCCAAACGTTAGTGTCTTGGGAGCGAGCGGAGACGATCAATGATCCACGATCTGTGGTCCCGTCGCCCGGTCTCACGCACTTATGGCAACGGCTAAGAATACTCAGCCATGCCGCGTAGTTATCTCATGGATACCGTCTAGGTTAACCCGACTCCACATCACTCACGGGTACCCTCACTACTGCAGGATGCTGCTAACGCGACACTACAATCAGGGACCCTTCGACGAAACTGTGTGCGATGCAATAATCGCAAATGTTGATGTAAAAAACCGTCAAAAAGATGCAAAACGTTTGCGATGGAGGATACATCAAACACGGTTCAGAATTTAGTTGTGTGTGCGTTGCGGGGCATACAGTTCAGTTCAATGAACTATTTGCGATGAGGCAGAAGAACAGAAACGGGCAACCATATGAAGGTGCGTGCGATATACGACATACGGTTCAATCGGATGAACTGTTTGTGATTAGGCGGAACAAAAGAAATGGTCGGTCAGATCAAGGTGTGTGCGATAGAGGGTAAACAGTTCACTTGGATGAACTATTTGCATTGAGCGAAGATAACAGAAACGGTTCAATTTAACAAGATGTGTGTGATACACAGCAAACAGGTCTGTAATCCAAAATGTGTGCGAAGACCGATAATAACACAGAAGATTGCTGCTAGTAAGACATGTGTGTTGTGCGTTGGGATTGCATACAGAACAACAACATACACACACACACACTTATAAGTACATGGTTGCATAACCAAATTAAACATCCAATTACAGAGGTGGCTACTACACACATGATATTTGCACACACCAAAGTAAACTATTACATGCATAATTACATATGTGGCTACTAGACACATCATAGTTCCACACACCAAAGTGAACTATATATTACATGCATAATTGACTAGGATAAACGATCGTCGGATCATCATCTACTTCTTGTGTCGCTTGTCGCTACTGCTCTTCTTGTGACTCGATCCAGCCTCGTCGATTTCGGTAACGAGGAAATTCCTCATGCCAACGATCCGCCTATGCATCTTGTAGCATGTGTACACGCTCTTGGCCGCGAAGCTGAGGTGAGGTTCATCTAGTTGCTGCGTCCAGTACCCGTGCCAGGATACAGGATTAGTTCTCTAGGCATCCTGCTTCATCTTTTCGTAGTAGGGTTCGTTGATGGCTGAGGCGAGTTCAACCAGGGAGCCCTTCTTCGTGCTGCCCCAGACCCTATTGTGGTGATGGATTTCGACAAGGTTCTTGCAGGCCAAGCCCATAACCTTGAGTGCCTTTATATCGTTGTAGGTGTCCACCATAGCGAACTTGTAGTCGGTGCTATTGGTAAACCTGGCAAAACGATCACAAGGCTCTATGACCATGCAGTAGTGGAAGATGATGACATGATGGCGCACGCACAACTGGGCGATGGCAACCTTTTGATCTTTGTCGGGATGACCGTCGGTGTACTGGAGGACAATGCCGACCACCTTGTACTTGTCTCGAGCAAGCAACTGCTCCACGGTGCTGATGTAGTCATCCACCACGGCTGGGTCTTTGGTGTACACCACTGAGAGTCCTGTCTCCCTTGCATAGGTCTCCACTTTATGCTCACCGAACTCCATTGGAGCACCGCTAGATATCCTCTCTCTTTGTGTCATCGTGGATGTGCTTGTTGTGTTGTGGGGTGAGATTGAGATGTTGAAGAGACTAAGGTTATAATGGCCACGGGAATTAATGGGGAAGCCGGACGGCCTGGAATATCCACATCCCCGGATGGCAGTTCTAAATTGCAGCACGTAACTCCATCGTGTCGCACGTAACTGCATCGTGGCGACGCACGCGGTGCTACCGCATGCATATGGGGCCCACAACATGATCATGTGCAGGCCCCAACCGATGGCAGAGCGCTCGCGCAGGGACGCAAACAGAGCGCTCCACGATCGCCTCAGTGGCGAGCAACCATATATATGCCTATAGCAGTTGAACACGGAAGGAAAAGTTGTCCACAAGCTGAGCGCGTGGACATACACGAGCAGAGCGCGCCCACGGATGCGAGCAGAGGCGGGCACAGTGATACATGGAAAAATAATACGAACTGTGCGAGCGATGTCGGAGACATCAAGCACAAATCAGATTAGAGTTGAGTGTGTGATACATGGCATACAGTTGATCCACCCGAGCTGTTTGTGAAGGAATAAGCCGTGTGTGTTGTGGGCAAACGCTTGCTGGTATACAACCGTATGCGATTGATGAATTCATGACCGACGGGTTCCCTAGTGTGGTCTGTGTGTGATGTGATATGCTCTATCTATAGAACATCAACATATATACTTATAAGAATAGCATTGCATAACCAAATTAAGCATACAATTACAAAAGTGACTACACACATAACATTTCCACACAAGAAAGTAAGCAATTACATGCATACTAAACTAGGAGAAATGAGCATCTAATCATCTACATCTTATTGCGACAACATTTGCCATTGCTCTACTTCCGGCTGGATCCTTGGTCGTGAATGGTTAATAAAATCTAAGTCTATTGCATATTAAGGTCAAAATAGACTACCGATATACGAGTCTCATACGATGCCATTTCAACGATTGTAACACAAAAGCCCATAATATTACAAGGTTCAAATTCCAGTGTTACATGGCTCAAATTTGAAGATTGCAAGGTTCAAACTGATATTAGAAATGAAATTCAGCTCATTCAGCTACAAACGCCCGTGTCGATCAGCTGAACATGCATATAAGAGAGGTTCAAACTAAAAATACCAATAATAAGTCCGGTTTCAAAACCTCATCATTTCAGCAAAGGGATCAGCTGCAGAAAGGTCATGTATGGGGTTAACACAATGACTTCAAATTACTCTGTCATATGCAGATCCAATACAAAGTTTAGCTTTTTTAGAGCCTCTTCCATTCTACAGTAGCTGCCGGCTCTGATCAACAAACCATTCATATTTTCTATGTAAATGCATGTTCAACCTCATTACATTCAGCACCCTTGCTCTGGCAACACAGAACCTGGCGAATATAATCTCCGGTATAGTCACTCGGCAGGAGTTCATAGTAATTTTTGAGAGATGGAGATCTAGGCATTCGATCTGATTGTCGTTATATTATATCACATTATCCGCGATGTCCTCTATTCCGCCATCCTAGCAGTCTTGGTCTTGTTGCACCGATATGGAAACCTTTGGTTGATTCCTCGGGACTCCGTGCCTGCGCTTGCCTCCTTGGCACCAAACAGGGAACTGGTACACTGCGCCGCTGGCGCCCGCCTGGCCTCGGTCGTCACGGCTCACATCATGTGAAACTCGGGAGGTGCACTGTCGGTGCCAAAACTGGCGGATCTCGGGTAGGGGGTCCCGAACTGTGCGTCTAAGGCGGATGGTAACAGGAGGCGGGGGACATGATGTTTACCCAGGTTCGGGCCCTCTTGATGGAGGTAATACCCTACATCCTGCTTGATTGATCTTGATGATATGAGTATTACAAGAGTTGATCTACCACGAGATCGTAGAGGCTAAACCCTAGAAGCTAGCTATGGTATGATTGTATGTTGTCCTACGGACTAAACCCTCCGGTTTATATAGACACCGGAGGGGGCTAGGGTTACACAAAGTCGGTTACAAGGGAGGAGATCCACATATCCGTATTGCCAAGCTTGCCTTCCACGCCAAGGAAAGTCCCATCCGGACACGGGACGAAGTCTTCAATCTTGTATCTTCATAGTCCAACAGTCCGGCTGTCCGGAGACCCCCTAATCCAGGACTCCCTCGGTATCCCCGGAAGCAGGCTTCAATGATGATGAGTCCGGCGCGCAGATTTGTCTTCGGCATTGCAAGGCGGGTTCTTCCTCCGAATACTCCATGGAAAATTTTGGACACAAGGATAGTGTCCGGCTCTGCAAAACAAGTTCCACATACCACCGTAGAGAGAATAATATTTCCACAAATCTAATCTGCTAACACGCTTGACAGCATGACATCATACTCTGGCCCAGTCATTATTCGAACCGTTTTTCTCAACCAGCACTGCACATATCACGAGGCAGTTTTCTTGACACGTCTTGTCAAAGCAGAGATCGTGTCCCCTTATCACGGGATTCTCATCAATACAGGTATGGGTAACCCAACCGCGCCATCAATTATGGCGTTCAGGGAATAAGCGATTTTACTAGGTAAGTGGGGAGGCGTATCGCCTCTTCCGCCCTTATAAAGGGACAAAGATTCACCCTTTCTACCCACGCCTTCTTCCTCCTTTCTTATCCATTCTCACACACTCGAGCTCCAACACCCAAGTTCACGTCTTTCTTCTCAAAGCACTCCAAGCATGTCCAGAGCGGGAGGCAGGTGGATGGTCTCCTCCGTCACAGAGGAGCACATCGCAAAGCTACGAGAAGCCGGATGTCTGGCCGCGGACATCGCACACCGGCTACCCGATGCGGGGAAGATCGTCCCTACGCCCGCACCCCATGAGAGGGTAGCTTTCCTTACCCACTTTGTCCGCGGACTGGGATTTCCCCTTCACCCATTTGTCAGCGGGCTCATGCTCTACTATGGGCTGGATTTTCATGATCTAGCCCCCAATTTCATCCTCAACATCTTGGCATTTATCGTCGTGTGCGAGGCCTTCCTCCGCATCAGGCCCCACTTCGGCCTATGGCTGAAGACCTTCAATGTGAAACCGAAGGTGGTAGTCGGCCAGCAAGCGGAGTGCGGAGGCACCATGGTGGGCAAAATACCTAACGTAACCTGGCTTGAAGGCTCCTATGTGGAGACCATAAAGGGATGGCAATCGGGGTGGTTCTACATCACCGAGCTACGCGACACCAACTGGGTGGCGGCCCCCGAATTTTGATCCGGAATCCCCACGCGGCTCACCTCCTGGAAAGAGAAGGGCCTGTCCTGGGGTTCCTCGGTAGAGCTGACCGGACTCCAGACCTGCATCAAGAACATGATGAGCAAGAAAATCAAGCTCATCAACGTGGTCCAGGTCATGCTCTTCTGCCGAATCCTCCCGTGTCAACGACAGGCATTCAATTTGTGGGAGTTCGACCCGGCCAAGCACCAAACACTGTGAGAGCTCTTCGACATGACGCACAAGGGCGTCTGGAAGGTGTTGTTCAAGGGAGCTGAGGTACCTCCTCCCCTTACTGAGGACCGCGGACTCAGCACAAAGCGCCATGCCAATCCGGTAAGTTTTTATATCTCACAGGATATTTATTTGCCCCAGTTTAATCATGTGTGGAATCTAAGCTTCTGTGACGCCCCGAGACAGATGTGCCAGGTGTCTTCCAGTTATTCGATGTTGTTGCCATGTCATTCGCTTGCGTGTTGCATCTTGCCATGTCATCATCCGCATTGCATCTGGATATTTTAGAAAACCTGCATCCGTCCGGGTTTCCCCCAGTTCTTTTCGTTGTCCATTCTGAGCCCAGACACACTTGCACGCGCCCGCGACACGTCCGAAATATTATTTTATAACTGGCTGGAAAATGTTCTTGGTTTGGGTTGAAAGTTGGCATGTGGTGATGTTATAGTGTTACTAGGTCGCCTGCCAAGTTTCATCGCATGCGGAGTCCGTTTGACGCCCCATCGGATAACTATAGCGGCAGTATAGCCGGTCTAACGTCGGACGTTTTCGGTCTCCGCAAACAGTCGCCGGGCCTCCCTCTCTTCTCTTCTCTCAGCTCGAGACCGTCTACACAGCTCACTACCTACCGCCAGGTCCAACCTAACCTCTCTCGTCAGCCCGCAGCCCCCCTTGCGCGTGTCCGAAAGTTGTCCCGAACCCGACCGGGACAGTCATCACCGTTGTGTCCGGATCATCCCCAAACATCTACAAAATATCCCCATTTTCTTTTATGGACTCCCGAGCCTATTTATTCTCGCCCGTCGGATTTCGATCGGATGATCCAACTTCCCTCTTTTCCTGTGTATATAGGCTACCCCTAGTCTACTTCAGACCTAACCCTATTTCCTAGGGATCCTCCCCTGTCCAGTCGTCGCCGCCAGCCACCTGGTCTCCTCCTCTTTTTCCGCGCGCCCCCAATGCGAGCCAGCCTCTAGATCCACCCGCAGCCATCCACCTCATCTTGATCCACCAACCAGAGCGCCTGAAGCCCCTCCCAGCCTCCATCCGGCTAGCCACGCGCCGGCGGACCCAACAGACAAGCCTCGCCCCTGCTCCTTGAATCCTCCTCTGTTTCTATCTCTCTCTGACTTGCTGCCGTAGAGAGAAGCCGCCGCCAGGGAGTCTCCCGTGCCCAGCACCTCCTCCACTCAGAGTCCTTGCTACCTCGCCACCGCCGAGCACCAACAGGACCCCGCCGGCCTCCTCCGCCCTCTCCTTTCTAGCCTACCTCGGCGACCGACCCGTAGGTCCACGCACCATCTCCCCGATGTCTCCTCTCCTCCTTTCTCCCGTACTCTGCTTCTACTCAAAGACCTGCGCCGCTGCCATTTTTGCAGGATCCACCACCGAGGTCGTCGCCGGCCTTCCCGGCCTTGTCCGTCACCGGATCCGAACTCCCCATGGGCGGATCTACCGATTCCCGCCGTCAGCTGGTCCCGTGCCCGCCACCTGCTGTCGTCCCCTCGCCGGAGTCCGTCGGTCGCCGCCGCATTGGCCTTCCTCTGCTGCCTGCTCGCCCGTTCTTTCACCGTCAGCGCTCGTGTTGACTTGCCATCGATAGACTGCACCGCCAGGCCCAGCTCCAGCGCCGTGTTGGCCACAGGCAGCCCAGACCAGCGCGCCCCTTTGCCATCGCTCCTCCCACCGAACTAGTCCTGGCCCAGCTAGGTGAGCTGCCAGCCACCCGGTGGGCATTTTCAGATTTGGCCCGTTTCGTGTTTTTTCCCACAGAGCGATTTTACTTTTATCCAGAGAAAAACCAGTTTTACAGTTTAGTCCCTAGACAACATGCATATAATAACTTAATAACCGTGCATCGGTTTAAAACAATTTATATATGAAAAATGCTTAGAATCTTGTCTAGTTTCATAATATGTCATTTTCATCCATGGTTAAAATGTTTCAAATGATGTTTGGTTAAATTTGCTCCTATTGCCATGTTAAAATGCTTTATTTCATAACTAAATAACCGTAGCTCCAAACTTAATAAACTTTATATGTAAATGGGATAGAAAAATGCCTAGTTTAACATGGTGCACTCTTCTTGCATGTTTAATAACTCTAAAATTGTTTTTAGAGCAGATCAGTACCAAACCTTCAAATATGCATATGGGGTTTTACCGGACTTGTTGTTTGTTGTTCCGACCTCATTTAAACTTGCCTAGATAGGTAGTTTTCATTTGTTTCACCTCTTGCCATGCTAACAACATTTAATCTTGATGGGTACCTAAACGAGAGAGAACTAAATAATTGTTGTGCTGTTTCCTCAAGTTGCATATTGAGCTCCACTTAACTTGTAGTTATGCTTGTGCACATTCCCATGCCATGCCTCATTAAACCGGACATGCATCATACTTGTTTGCGCATGGTGCCATGATTATGTGATGGTTGTTTTACTTTGTTGTTTGTTTCTTTCCGGGTTACTTCTCGCGTTAGCTTAGGTTTCGTTCCGGAGTTGTGAGGATCCGTTCATCTACGTCCGTTTGTCTTCTTCATGGACTCGTTCTTCTTCGTTGCGGGATTTCAGGCAAGATGACCATACCCTCGAAATCACTTCTATCTTTGCTTGCTAGTTGCTCGCTCTATTGCTATGCCTATGCTACGATACCTACCACTTGCTTATCATGCCTCCCATATTGTTAAGCCAAGCCTCTAACCCACCTTGTCCTAGCAAACCATTGTTTGGCTATGTTACCGCTTTGCTCAGCCCCTCTTATAGCGTTGTTAGTTGCAGGTGAAGATTGAAGTTTGTTCCTTGTTGGAACATGGATTTTTGTTGGGATATCACAATATCTCTTATTTAATTAATGCATCTATATACTTGGTAAAGGGTGGAAGGCTCGGCCTTATGCCTGGTGTTTTGTTCCACTCTTGCCACCCTAGGTTCTGTCATATCAGTGTTATGTTCCCGGATTTTGCGTTCCTTACACGGTTGGGTTATAATGGGAACCCCTCGACAGTTCGCTTTGAATAAAACTCCTCCAGCAAGGCCCAACCTTGGTTTTACCATTCGCCACCTAGCCTTTTTCCCTTGGGAGTCACACATCCCGAGGGTCATCTTTATTTTAACCCCCCCCTCGGGGCCAATGCTTGTCTAAGTGTTGGTCCGAAACTAGAGCCACTTGCGGCGCCACCTCGGGCAAACTTGAGGGCTGGTTTTAGATGTACGTAGTGTTCATCCGGTGTTACCCTGAGAACGAGATATGTGCAGCTCCTATCAGGATGTCGGCGCATCGGGCGGTCTTGCTGGACTTGTTTTACCATTGTCGAGGATGTCTTGTAACCGGGATGCCGAGTCTGATCGGATCGTCTTGGGAGAAGGAATATCCTTCGTTGACTGTGAGAGCTTGTGATGGGCTTAGTTGGGACACCCCTGCAGGGATTTGAACTTTCGAAAGTCGTGCCCGTGGTTATGGGCAGATGGGAATTTGTTAATGTCCGGTTATAGAAAACCTAAAGTTGATCTTAATTAAAATGCATCAACCGCGTGTGTTACCATGATGGTCTCTTCTCGGCGGAGTCCGGGAAGTGAACACGGTGTTGGAGTTATGTTCGACGTAGGTTGTTCTTGGATTACTTCTTGATCATAGTTGTTCGACCGCGCTTTGCCTTCTCTTCTCGCTCTCATTTGCGTATGTTAGCCACCAAATATGCTAGTCGCTTGCTGCAGCTCCACCTCATACCTTTACCTTACCTATAAGCTTAAATAGTCTTGATCGCGAGGGTGTGAGATTGCTGAGTCCCCGTGACTCACAGATACTTCCGAAACCAGTTTGAAGGTGCCGATGTTACCGAGCAGGTGATGCAACCAAGCTCAAGGAGGAGCTCTATGAAGATCTTGTCCTTTGTGTTGTTCCGCCCTAGTCGATCAGTAGTGGAGCCCAGTTGGGGTCGATCGGGGATCTACGTAGCATTTGGGGTAGTCTTATTTTATTTTGGTTGTATAGTCGAAGGTTGATTGTATCTGGATGATGTAATGCTTTATTCATGTAATTGTGTGAAGTGGCGATTGTAAGCCAACTATGTATCTCTTTCCCTTATGTATTACATGGGTTGTGTGAAGATTACCTCACTTGCGACATTGCTTTCAATGCGGTTATGCCTCTAAGTCGTGCTTCGACACGTAGGAGATATAGCCGCATCGAGGGTGTTACAAGTTGGTAATCAGAGCCTTCCCCGACCTTAGGAGCCCTGGCTTGATCGAATCGGTGGCGTTGTTGAGTCTAGAAAAATGTTTTGAGTCTTTTAGGAATTATATATATCGGAGAGTTAGGAATTCTTTTTACTCCTCAGTCCCTTCGTCGCTCTGGTGAGGCATCCCGACGTAGAGTTTTGACTCTTCTCTTCTAAAATTTCACTAAAAAAATTTAGGATCACGCGGGTATCTTGGAATCGTTCCGATGGTTTTGTGACGAGAACATTGTTCTTGGTGCCTCCTGACATTTAGGGGTTGTGGCAGTGTCTCGGGGAGTTGAGCTCCGAGGTGTTGTCGTCACAATTTTATCATTGCAGTTCTGGAATACCTGAGTTTAGTTTCGCCGACATCGAAAATCTCTTTTATGCACTTGTTGGTGAGATAACCTCGACGCCAGCCAGTACTGGGGCGGGAGTTCGGGAGTATTGCCATAACTCGTATAACGGATGCTTTTCGAAGGTTGAGGTAAACGATTTCCGAAGGTTTCTTGGTTATGTGTTGAAGGATGGATACAGCTGGATGTAGGATTTGCTAGTTTTCGGTGAGATATTATGCTTCCCCTGTATCCCTAACACCTGATTGCATAACCGGAAAGTTTCGGGAGTTTATAAGTGGGAATTCAAGTAGCTCTTAGGATATCTTTCCGATAGATGTATGATATGAAATCAGGGTTCGACGTCTAGTGGTCCACCTATCGACGGTTGGTTTTACAGTGGTCTCGTTGTGTCTTAAAGAGTCCTTGGCTATGCCAACTCAGGGACGCTAGTATGTCATGTGCACTGCCTTGTACATGATGGTGCTGTACGATCGAGCCCGTGTAGGCCCCACCACGAAAACTTCGGATGAAATCTCTATCATATGTTTGTTCCGGCTTATTCTGCAAGCCAATCCTTTGTTTTGTTTTTGAGTTGTGGTATTCGAGTTTCTTCGAAGTCAAATGTTGATTCCATACCTTTCCTAAGGGGTGTTCTCATATTCCTATGTGAATACTAATCCTTCTTGATCATCGAAATTGTCATGTCAATTCTTTTCAACCGGCGTGCTTCTCTTCGAAATGACCCCATCATTCTCCCCGTCTGTAAGATCAATTATCAGTTCTTCTCAACGGTGTTTGCTTCATTCGTCCCAAATTGTCTTTGTTTTCCCACCCTCCCACCCTTTTTTCTTCAAGGACTTGGATTCCTTAATCAAGTATGTTTTTATTCATGTGAAGTCTCTCCATTCTTTTCCGTCAATATTCTTACCTGGGGTTGTCATGAAGATGTTCTACTAGTTCAGCATTCCTCGTTTCTTTTTCTTCCCTGGTGGAACCAATTCAAGCTTTTGGTGGTGATCATATCCCTTTTCCTCGTTTCAAATACCTTCTCTTGCTGGTGCTCTTCATATTCATTCATTTCTCTCTATACAATTGTTCCGAGTGCTCAAGATATCTCGAAGATTCGTGTTTCCACTCTACATGCATTCAAGCTCTTTCGAGGATGTTATCTCATTCAAGTCATTTAATTCAACCGGTGCAACCTCTCTTTTAAATATTTTTAACGGTGTGTCTTTTGAGTGGGCCCTAACCCACAGTTCTTCTTCCAGGATCTTACCTGACTCGCCTTATTTTCCCGGAGTGACTCCCAAAAATTCTTTTCGAAGTTTGACGTAAGAATGAATCATCATCAGTCATACGTATTTCTCCAAGATCTTTCAAATTCTTTTCATCGGTGGTTCAACTTTTCCATTCTTCTTTATTCTGGAGTATCTCCACAATTTTGTGGTGTTTCTCATTGTAATTCTCAGATTTTGATGACCGAAGAAGAGTTTTTCCTCCATATCTTATCTGCTCTCTCAGAGATTCATGGTTCTAGCATGATGCCATCCTCTCATAATTGTTCTGATTGTGAGAATTCTTTTCACCCATCCGGAGCAATTCAGGAGTCTTTTCAGTTTGATTCTCCGAAGCCCATCATTTCATAAGACTTATTCATTCTCAGCTTTCAGCTATCATTCTCCAAATCTTACCGGTGCATCGTTCAAATATTCTCTAATCATCTCGTGATCTCTTCGTTCTCATGTACCTAAATCCTAGCAAGCATTTTCGTTCTCTAATTCTTTCGGGTGTTTCTTTATCTTTTACTCGTTCATTTTCAATTCTTATGGTGGTTCTTCCAAGATTCTTCTTCCTTCGTTTATCATATCTATGTATTCGTTGTTTTCAATTCTACCGGTGGTTCGTTGAAGACCTTCTCAAGTTTGAATTATATCTCTCTTAATCCTTTCTACCGGAATAACTAGTATGCCAAATCCGTGGAATGTCATTAATTTAAATTGATGAAGGATACGCATAATGTAATTTTTTTATTGTTTCATCCAACAGATTAATTCCTTATTCCGGAGGCTCATCAAATTCTCGGTTTTACTTGATTCATCTTTTCTTTTCCCGGAGTTCCAAGCTCTCTCAATTTTTCTCGTCATGAAGATCCATCTAAATCATTGCAAGGATTCACCTTGTGTTCTCAACTTCTCTTTCCTTTCGTTTGACCTTTCTTTTATTACCGGAGTTCTTCGAGAGTTTCTTCATGGTGGCTCATCAAGGAGTTAATTCATTCTCAAAGGGTTCATTGAGACTCTTTTCTAAGGAGCTCAAGCATTTCTTCATCTCCCATTCTGAAGTGCAATCCTTTCTACCGTATCATTGGAGATGGTATTATGACATTCTTGATAATTTGAGTTCATGTTTCATGATTCACTTGGTGTTAAGAATGAGATAGTTAAACCCATCAATCTCTTCTAGCATGAGCTCTTCTCAATCCATAAACCTCTTTGTTGGAGTTATCTTGGGTTATATTTCACCTAAAGCTTTCCCTAATGATTGTTGCTATTTATGGTGCTTATAAATGACCCAAGTTCTTCATTTATCCTCCCGGTGAAATAAGTTTCTCGTCTCCTTGTTGATATCAATCCAATCTTGTTTTCGTTAGTGGCAGAATTTCACCATAAGTTTTGAGATGTTTTCCATAAGCCCACAACAAACTTATTCTTTTCGTTGTTGATTTCCCAAAAACTCCTTTTCAATCCTTCTTTGCAAGCATGCTTTTCAAATTCAATTGTTGGAGAAATTGTCTTTTCTTTCTCCGTTGTCTTATGCTAACGATCTACCTTTTTTCTTTCGTTCCAAAGGCATTGTGAAGTTGCTCTCTTCGTCCTATCATCTCGTTTTGCCAAGATCATGTTCTTTTCTTTTTTCTTATCTTTTCAACCGGAGTGTCATGCCCTCTTTTTCAAGTTCTTCCCATTAAATCAACTTTTGCCCCCTTCTCAACCGGAGTGCCGTCTGAAATCGTTCTTACCCATTGTGCCATTCTTTCATTAGTTCCGGAGGCAGTGTGTCGTTGATTTCATCAACTATCATCCAATCATCCCAAGTTCATATGCAATTCTTTCCATTCAGTCGGAGTGTTGTCCAAATTATATCATTCTTTCCCTTCTCTATCTTGTTTTAACCGGAGTCACATCCAAGTGCTTTCATTTTGCCAAGGTCTTATTATTGCCTTTCATTCCAACCGGAGTGTTGTCGTAATTGATCCTTATCCTTCCTTGTAAACCTCATTTCAGTCGGAGTGCTTGCATGTACCTATTGTCCATTGTAACACTTTTCTTATGTCTTTAAACCTACAAGGGTCTAGTAAGGTTCCTTGTTCCTCATCTCTAACGGAGGTTTCAACTTTGTTCACCTTCGTTGTATTATTTTCTCGAATTTGTTCAACCTCGCAAGGTTCTTTGGTTTCACTCAATTGTCAGAGAAGCAACTTAGTTTTACCTTTTCTCTTCCTCTTCCTTTTCCCTCCGGTGCCATCCCTAGGATCTCGGGTCAAGATCCTCTCGTAGTGGTGGAGTATTGTGACGCCCCGAGACCGATGTGCCAGCTGTCTTCCAGCTATTCGATGTTGTTGCCTTGTAATTCGCTTGCGTGTTGCATCTTGCCATGTCATCATCCGCATTGCATCTGCATGTTTTCGAAAACCTGCATCCGTCCGGGTTTCCCCTAGTTCTTTCTGTTGTCCATTCTGAGCCCAGACACAATTGCACGCGCCCACGGCAGGTCCGAAATATTATTTTATAAGTGGCTGGAAAATGTTCTCGGTTTGGGTTGAAATTTGGCATGCGGTGACGTTGTAGTGTTAGTAGGTCTCCTGCCAAGTTTCATCGCATTCGGAGTCCGTTTGACGCCCCATCAGATAACTATAGCGGCAGTATAGCCGGTCTAACGTCGGATGTTTTCGGTCTCCGGAAACAGTCGCCGGGCCTCCCTCTCTTCTCTTCTCTCAGCTCGAGACCGTCTGCACAGATCACTACCTACCGCCAGGTCCAACCTAACCTCTCTCGTCAGCCCGCAGCCCCCCTCGCACGTGTCCGAAAGTTGTCCCGAACCCGACCCGGACAGTCGCCATCGTTGTGTCCGGATCATCCCCAAACATCTACAAAATATCTCCGTTTTATTTTATGGACTCCCGAGCCTATTTATTCTCGCCTGTCAGATTTCGATTGGATGATCCAACTTCCCTCTTTTCCTGTATATATAGGCTACCCCTAGTCTATTTCAGACCTAACCCTATTACCTAGGGAACCTCCCCAATCCAGCCGTCGCCGCCAGCCACCTAGTCTCCTACTCTTTTTCCGCGCGCCCCAATCACGAGCCAGCCTCCAGATCCACCCGCAGCCATCCACCTCCTATCGATCCACCAAACACAGCTCCTGCAGCCCCTCCCAGCCTCCGTCTGGCCAGCCACGCCATCGGCGGACCCAACAGACGAGCCTCGCCCCTGCTCCTTCATTCCTCCTCTGTTTTTCTCTCTCTCTCTGACTTGCTGCAGCAGAGAGACGCCGCCGCCAGGGAGCCTCCCATGCCCAGCGCCTCCTCCACCCAGAGTCCTCGCTACCTCGACACCGCCGAGCACCAACAGGACCCCGCCGGCCTCCTCCGCCCTCTCCTTTCCAGCCTACCTCGGCGACCGACCCGCAGGTCCACGCACCATCTCCCCGATGCCTCCTCTCCTCCTTTCTCCTGTACTCTGCTTCTACTCAAAGACCTGCGCCGCCGCCATTTTTGCAGGATCCACCATCGAGCTCATCGCCGGCCTTCCCGGCCTCGTCCGTCACCGGATCCGAACTCCCCATGGGCGGATCTACCCATTCCCGTCGTCAGCTGGTCCCATGCCCGCCACCTGCCGTAGTCCCCTCGCTGGAGTCTACCGGTCGCCGCCGCATTGGCCTTCCTCTACTGCCCGCTCGCCCGTTCTTTCCCTGTCAGCGCTCGCGTTGACTTGCCATCGATAGACTGCAGCGCCCCTTTGCCAGCGCTCCTCCCACCGAACTGGGCCTGGCCCAGCTAGGTGAGCAGCCAGCCGCCCAGTGGGCATTTTCAGATTTGGCCCATTTCGTGTTTTTTCCCACAGAGCGCTTTTCCTTTTATCCAGAGAAAAACCAGTTTTACAGTTTAGTCCCTAGACAACATGCATATAATAACTTAATAACCGTGCGTTGGTTTAAAACAATTTATATATGAAAAATGCTTAGAATCTTATCTAGTTTCATAATATTTCATTTTCATCCATGGTTAAAATGTTTAAAATGATGTTTGGTTAAATTTGCTCCTATTGCCATGTTAAAATGCTTTATTTCATAAATAAATAACCGTAGCTCCAAACTTAATAAACTTTATATGTAAATGGGGTAGAAAAATGCCTAGTTTAACATGGTGCACTCTTCTTGCATGTTTAATAACTATAAAATTGTGTTTAGGGCAGATCAGTACCAAACCTTAAAATATGCATATGGGGTTTTACCAGACTTATTGTTTGTTGTTCCGGCCTCATTTAAACTTGCCTAGATAGGTAGTTTTCATTTGTCTCACCTCTTGCCATGCTAACAACATTTAATCTTGTTGGGTACCTAAACGAGAGAGAACTAAATAATTGTTGTGGTGTTTCTTCAATATGCAACTTGTTGCATATTGAGCTCCACTTAACTTGTACTTATGCTTGTGCACATTTCCATGCCATGCCTCATTAAACCGGACATGCATCATACTTGTTTGCGCATCGTGCCATGATTATGTGATGGTTGTTTTACTTTGTTGTTTGTTTGTTTCCGGGTTACTTCTCGTGTCGGTTTCGTTCCAGAGTTGTGAGGATCCGTTCATCTACGTCCGTTTGTCTTCTTCATGGACTCGTTCTTCTTCGTTGCGGGATTTCAGGCAAGATGACCATACCCTCGAAATCACTTCTATCTTTGCTTGCTAGTTGCTCGCTCTATTGCTATGCCTATGCTACGATACCTACCACTTGCTTATCATGCCTCCCATATTGTTAAGCCAAGCCTCTAACCAACCTTGTCCTAGCAAACCGTTGTTTGGCTATGTTACCGCTTTGCTCAGCCCCTCTTATAGCATTGTTAGTTGCAGGTGAAGATTGAAGTTTGTTCCATGTTGGAACATGGATTTTTGTTGGGATATCACAATATCTCTTATTTAATTAATGCATCTATATACTTGGTAAAGGGTGGAAGGCTCGGCCTTATGCCTGGTGTTTTGTTCCAGTCTTGCTGCCCTAGTTTCCGTCATATTGGTGTTATGTTCCCGGATTTTGTGTTCCTTACACGGTTGGGTTATAATGGGAACCCCTTGACAGTTCGCTTTGAATAAAACTCCTCCAGCAAGACCCAACCTTGGTTCTACCATTCGCCACCTAGCCTTTTTCCCTTGGGAGTCACACATCCTGAGGGTCATCTTTATTTTAAACCCCCTCCCCCACACCCCACCCCCGGGGCCAGTGCTTGTCTAAGTGTTGGTCGGAAACTAGAGCCACTTGCGGCGCCACCTCGGGCAAACTTGAGGGCTGGTTTTAGATGTACGTAGTGTTCATCCGGTGTTGCCCTGAGAACGAGATATGTGCAGCTCCTATCAGGATGTCGGCGCATCAGGCGGTCTTGCTGGACTTGTTTTACCATTGTTGAGGATGTCTTATAACCGGGATGCCGAGTCTGATCGGATCATCTTGAGAGAAGGAATATCCTTCGTTGACTGTGAGAGCTTGTGATGGGCTAAGTTGGGACACCGCTGCAGGGATTTGAACTTTTGAAAGACGTGCCTGCGGTTATGGGAAGATAGGAATTTGTTAATGTTCGGTTGTAGAAAACCTAAAGTTGATCTTAATTAAAATGCATCAACCGCGTGTGTTACCATGATGGTCTTTTCTCGGCGGAGTCTGGGAAGTGAACACGGTGTTGGAGTTATGTTTGACGTAGGTTGTTCTAGGATCACTTCTTGATCATAGTTGTTCGATCGCGCTTTGCCTTCTCTTCTCGCTCTCATTTGCGTATGTTAGCCACCAAATATGCTAGTCCCTTGCTGCAGCTCCACCTCATACCTTTACCTTACCTATAAGCTTAAATAGTCTTGATCGCGAGGGTGTGAGATTGATGAGTCCCCGTGACTCACAGATACTTCCAAAACCAGTTTGAAGGTGCCGATGTTACCGAGTAGGTGACGCAACCAAGCTCAAGGAGGAGCTCTATGAAGATCTTGTCCTTTATGTTGTTCCGCCCTAGTCGATTAGTAGTGGATCCCAGTTGGGGTCGATCGGGGATCTGCGTAGCATTTGGGGTAGTCTTCTTTTATTTTGGTTCCGTAGTCGGACCTTGATTGTATTTGGATGATGTAATGCTTTATTCATGTAATTGTGTGAAGTGGCGATTGTAAGCCAACTATGTATCTCTTTCCCTTATGTATTATATGGGTTGTGTGAAGATTACCTCACTTGATACATTGCTTTCAATGCGGTTATGCGTCTAAGTCGTGCTTCGACACGTAGGAGATATAGCCGCATCAAGGGCATTACAGCTTCCATGCCGTTAACAGGACTGGGTAGCAACGGCGGAGCAGATCAATTGCCCAGCCCCCTGCCTGAAGATCCTACAGATGCTCTCCTAACGGAGATGCTGGTTCCGACGCCTTACGAGGTGCCGGCGAAGAAGGCCAAGAAGAAGGCCACGGGGACCCGAAAGGGTCTCCAGCGCAAGGTTATATCAGACTCATCGTCCGATAACTCCGACGGGCCCTCCTCCCACGAAAACGAGGAGGAGGAAGAGGAAAGTCCCCCCCCAGCCGTGGGAGACAAGAAAAGGAAGGCCGCCCCAACCGGGGAGGCCGAAGGGTCCAAGAAGGGAAGGACCCTCCTTCCGGACTGCTCCACGACGGCCGCCTATAGCGGCGATGAGTGGTTAACCAGGGAGAAGCCCCTGGCGAAGTCGTAAGTATCCGGATACCATAATAATTCATGGTATGTTTTATTGCACTGCTTCTCCTTACGTCGAATATGATTATGCAGTCCATCCTGAGCCCGTCTTGACGTATCTTCGTCGGACGGTTCTTTGGACTTGTCAGATATGAATAGCGATTCACTTCCGACCGCCTCCACCCCTTTCCCTACGGACAACGTCAAGGTGTTGTCTAAAAAGGCACCGAGCCGAGGGGAGGTAGTCCTGGGGGCGCCTCGAGGAGACCTTCCGGACCCTGGCTGCAAAGGGAGCAAGACTCCCACGGGCTCCAAGTTCGACCCCCAGCCGAACACTGCGCCGGAACCTTCGGTGGTTCCAGACTCCGGCAGGTGATCCCCCGTTAAGAGGGGCGAGCCGCCCGTGTCGGTGGCCTCTGTCCATCCAGAGGCACCGGACAACTTGCTGGAAGTACTTCGCGGCGCTTCCATCAACGAAGAGCATTGCACTATCATGAGTGCGGTGATCGAGAAAGTTCAGTCCGTCAAAAACGGACTGACCGAAGCTTGCGCTAGCCTCCTAACAGGATTTGAGGTAAGCAATCAAAATATAGGAAAATATTAACGCATAGACAGTAGCCCATGATGCTCTGTTTAGCGTTCACGAAGAAAGGCCGAATAGAGGATCAAATAATGACTCAGGAGTCTAATCATAATATGTCTATGTGCATATGCATGCTTCACTGCTAGCTGCTGCCGCATGTACTGCGGAGGTTGCTGCACTGAAGCAGGACCTTGAGCGGTCCGAGAAAGAGCTCGGCCTTACCAAGAAGCAGCTCGAGGAGAGCAAAGGTAAGCAATACCTTGTCTATATATTAAAAAGAAATTCGGTTGTAAAGTAATAGGATCATCATGAATTTGCCAGGGGCCACGACCGAGGTGGCGACCCTGAAGAAGGCACTGTCCGAGGCCGAAGACAAATCGGCGAAGGAGCTCATTGAGCGGGAAAAGCAAGAAGCCCGGGAAGGCGAGGTGCAGCAAGACCTCGAGGCTCTCACCAAAAAACACGAGTCCTTGGAGCTTGACTCTAAGATGCAAGAGTCTGAGCTTGCGAAGGCGCTCGAAAGCACACGGAGCGCCAAGGCTGAAGCCCACAAGGCCCTCCAGGAGATTGATGCGGTGAAGAAGATAGAAGCGGGTAAGGCATTCATTATGCAAAGCAAGCATGTGAAGGAAACTTTCCTTTTACTTACCCGAGTTCGGAGCTCTCCAGGAGCGTTCGCAGATCTTCCCCGCAGTGTACTGGATGCCGTGGAGTTTTACCGAGCTGAGGAGGGGAGCTCGATGGAAAAGTTGTTCTGGTCTCAGTATACTGGGACCGAACACCCAATGCCCTTGAGCGACCAGCTGAAACAACTGGTCGAGCTTCACAAGGCGGCCTAACAGGCCATGAAGGGTCTTATAGTCCGGATGTGGCCTGGCGATCCCCTGCCTAGTAGCTACTTTCGTCTGGTGAGGCAGCTTGTGGACGCCTGCGTCATCAAGCGGTCCGTCTGCATCAAGGGTGCGCACAGGGCTTTTGCCCGGGCGAAGGTGCACTGGGCGAAGTTGGACGCCGTAAATCTAGTGAAGGAGGGGCCGCCGGAGGGCAAGGAGCATCGCTGCCCCGAAATGTATTATGACACTATCCTGAAGGGTTCCCGCCTTGTGGCGGAGGAATGTGCCAGAGATGTAATTTTTGAATGAACATGCTCATGTGATCCTGTAATATGAAATGAGTTCATTTGCGCTATGTAACACGTTTTGAATTTAAAATATTACCTTCTGTGCGGCCGTTTAGAAAATCTGAGAGTTGGCCAGTCGTCGGCTTCTGCCCCCATGTAACTAGTACTGGGGTGTCCGGGAGAAACCTGGGCACTCTTTATCCCAATTTTGGGTCCTTCGAGGGAGGTGTTCAGCACAACGAACCAGCCAATCGGACTATAAGGCTTTATCACTCTCACTTGCCATAGAAGTCTACAATTTTAAATTTTGGCGAAGCCCCTAGTATTCGGAAGGCCGAATTTGGGGTGCTATATACGCCTAAGTCGGGCAAGGTCGACTCCTCGCCCGAAGCGGAAAAAGTCTTTAAGGACATGAGACCTCTCGAACAGTGACCAGCTCTCGACTTATCATGACAGTTAGTTTTTGGCTTTCTCTACTAAGGTTCTCGTCCAGAAGAACCGGGACACTATCGCAGTAGTTCTCCCAGCGCTACCTTAGCCGATATAGCGGAACGTAAGGTACCAAAACATGGGAGCTGGGCAAACCCAACTATTGACCCAAGACATGATTCGGAGCTGATGCGTATAGTGCTATAAGTTCGGGGTGCCACACTGTCGAAAGTGTTCGGACTTCTCACGCCGTATTATGGGGTAAACGAAAGTCCCTGGCGTACTGACCATACCAGAATGTACGGCTGCAAGTTGTTGTAAATGAACACATAAGAAAAAAAGGGATTGATAATGCAATAATAGACTAATGCTATGCATTTTTATTTAAATAATACATCGAAGCGTACTGATACAAGTAGTGCGATAAGCAAAAAATAGGACTATTTGACATGTCCTTTCCAAGGGCAAGCTGCGTATGGATAGTAAAAAGCGGGTATATCGATTATTATTAGAGACCACCTGGGGGTTCCCTTGTACATCTTAGCTTCTTGCCTCCTTGGTTGTTCCTTCCTGTAATGTGTCCGGCAATCGTACTGCCGGAAAGGGCTTCCAGAGAGTAAGGTCCTGAAAGAGAAAAAATGATAAAGGTATGCAGCGCCTAGGGCGGTTAAGCCGCATTGCGGGACGTGCCCTGATCGTGCCCTCGCCTATGTCCATGGTATTTTCAGTGCGTAATTGTGTACGCGCGGCACAGATTTCGTTGCTTGACTGGGACTGGGATGGGGGCCGAATTGCTAGGCAAGCTCTGAACGTGCCACGCGATCCTGTTGTAGTTTACTCTAGACTCGCTTGACGGTGTCCGGGGGCTGTATTGCCGAATTGGTGGTTTGCCTTAAAAGGCTGCTTTGTGCTTCTGCTGTGAGGGCCGCAGTGTGCTCTTCCGTGCGGAGCGAGCGTTCTGTGTTTCCATTGACTGTTATGACCCCCCTAGGTCCTGGCATCTTGAGCTTGAGGTATGCGTAATGCGGTACCGCATTGAATTTTGCAAATGCGGTTCGCCCGAGCAGTGCGTGATAGCCACTGCGGAAGGGGACGATATCGAAGATTAACTCCTCGCTTCGGAAGTTGTCCGGAGATCGAAGACCACTTCCAGTGTGATTGAGCCCGTGCAATGGGCCTCTACGCCTGGGATAATGCCCATAAAGGTGGTTTTGGTGGGTTTGATCCTTGAGGGATCTGTACCCATTTTGCGCATTGTATCCTGACAGTGCAGGTTCAGGCTACTGCCGCCATCCATAAGGACTCGAGTGAGGTGAAATCCATGGATGATGGGGTCTAGGACCAATGGGGTGGATCCGCCATGACGGATATTAGTGGGGTGGTCCCTGCGATCGAAGGTGATCGGACAAGCGGACCATGGGTTGAACTTTGGGGCGACAGGCTCCATCGCATAGAAGTCCCTTAGTGCACGCTTCCGTTCCCTCTTGGGAATGTGTGTTGCATATATCATGTTCACTGTCTTCACTTATGGGGGGAACCTCTTCTGTCCTCCCGTGTTCGGCGGCCGGGGCTCCTCCTCGTCATCACTATGCAGCCCCTTGTCCTTGTTTTCGGCATTCAACTTGCCGGCCTGCTTGAACACCCAGCATTCTCTGTTGGTGTGATTGGCTGGCTTATCGGGGGTGCCGTAGATTTGACACGAGCGATCAAGTATGCCATCCAAACTGGACGGGCTCGGAGTACTTCTTTTGAATGGCTTTTTCTGCTAACCGGATCTAGAGCCTATGAATCCGGCATTGACTGTCGTATCATCAGTGTTATCGCCGTTGTTGCGGCGCTTTTGTCTGTTATGACGTGGTCTGCCGTTGGCATCTTTGGTATGTGAAGTGCCCGGATTCCTTGATGTGTTGTTGCTGCGAGCCAGCCAACTATCCTCGCCCGCGCAAAAGCGGGTCATGAGTGTCGTGAGGGCTGCCATAGACTTTGGCTTCTCCTGGCCGAGGTGCCTGGCGAGCCACTCGTCGCGGATGTTATGCTTGAATGCCGCTAAGGCCTCTGCGTCCGCACAGTCGACAATTTGGTTTTACTTAGTTAGGAACCGTGTCCAGAATTTCCTGGGAGATTCCCCTGGCTGCTGAGTTATAAGGCTCAAGTCATCAGCATCCGGTGGTCGCACATAAGTGCCATGGAAATTGTCAAGGAATGCGTCTTCCAGATCCTCCCAACTGCCGACGGAGTCTGCTGGAAAGCTATTCAGCCAATGCCGAGCTGGTCCTTTGAGTTTTAGTGGGAGGTACTTGATGGCATGCAGATCATCACCGCGAGCCATGTGGATGTGGAGGAGAAAATCCTCAATCCATATAGCGGGATCTATTGTACCATCATACGATTCGATATTTACGGGTTTAAAACCCTCCGGGAATTCATGATCCATAACTTCATCTGTGAAACATAGGGGGTGTGCGGCGCCTCTGTGCCGGGCTATATCACGACGCAGTTCATATGAGTCTTGTCTGCTGTATTCGGCCCGACCGGATTTACTTTTAGTGTATCCGGCATGACAGTCATCATCCCGCGTTGGCGCGCGCCCCCGTGACCCGTATATCGACCTTGCATGTTTTGCCCTGCTGTCCAATACGTCTCGCAGGTCCCATGTGTTGCCCTGGGCCTTGGTATTTTTGTTTGAGTGGCGGCGGGGTGCAGGCTGAACTTCAGGCTGAAACGCCTCTCTGGTTCGGCCACGAGGTGGCCGGTCAGCCGCATCGTACACTGGTGATGTAGGTTTCAATGCTTCCTCCTCGAGGTGAGGTAGCAACCTGCACTTTGGGTAACTCTTGGAGGGGCGCTCAAGTTCGTATTCCTCAGCCGCAAGGACTTTGGTCCATCTGTCTGCTAGCAATTCTTGATCAGCTTGAAGCTGTTGTTGCTTTTTCTTCAAGCTATTTGTTGTGGCCATAAGCCGACGCTTGAAGCGTTCCTGCTCGACGGGATCCTCAGGTACGATAAATTCTTCATCGCCGAGGCTCACCTCGTCTTCAGAGAGAGGCATGTAATTGTCGTCCTCCGATTCTCCATCTGCTGCCTGCTCTGGAGGGCTAGCTTGTTCACCCTCCCGCTCTAAATCGTGTTGGAGGGGATTGTTGTTGTCTTCGGCACTATCCGGAGTGTTATTGTCTCTTGTGTTGGTATCACTACTTTTGCTATGGCGGGACTTAGAGCGGCGCCACTGACGTCGGCGCTTGGGTTTCTTCTTGGAGGGGTCATCCTCCGTTGTCTCGTCGCCATTGCCTTCTTTGGGGGTGTCCACCATGTATATATCATATGATGAGGTGGCGGTCCAGCACCCTGTGGGCGGTGGTTCCTGTTCATCTCCTGCATCGTCGTCCATACCGTCGATGTCTTTGGAGTCGAAGTCGAGCATGTCGGTTAAATCGTCGACAGTGGCTACTATGTGGGTGGTGGGTGGGTAGGGAATTTCTTCGTCGTCCGCATCCCATTCTAGCCGGACATAGTTCGGCCAAGGTGCTCCTGACAAGGAGAGAGACCTTAATGAATTTATCACGTCGCCGAAAGGCGAGTGCTGAAAGATATCCGCGGAGGTGAACTCCATGATCGGCGCCCAATCGGATTTGATAGGCATGGATGCAGAAGGCTCGAAGTCCGTGCCCGGAGACGAATCTAGTGGTTCGCCAACACGGCTCTCGTAAGGGGTGAAGTCAGTATCCGGCTCCATCGCCACTGAGAGTGCGGCCTCCATGGTGGGGGTCTATCCCTCCATCCTCGGATGGCGCAATTTTCTCCGGATTGACGGCTGGAGTAGTCGTAGGTGTGATCTCCCGAACACTGTCTGACTGTAGAGCTAAATCATGCTCGTCGTGATCGTGTGGCGCGCCTGACTTGGGCTCGAATCCGTCGAAGATCAAGTCTCCACAGATGTTGGCAGTGTAGTTTAGGTTTCCGAACCTGACCTGATGGCCAGGGGCGTAGCTCTCAATGTGCTGCAGATGGCCAAGCAAGTTGGCCCGCAGTGCGAAGCCGCCGAATACGAGGATCTGTCCAGGGAGGAAAACCTCACCCTGGACTGCATCGTTACTGATGCTCGAAGGAGCCATCAAGCCTTATGGTGACGGCACAGTGGAACTCTCAATGAAAGCACCAATGTCATTGTCAAAACCGGCGGATTTCGGGTAGGGGGTCCCGAACTGTGCGTCTAAGGCGGATGGTAACAAGAGGCGGGGGACACGATGTTTACCTAGGTTCGGTCCCTCTTGATGGAGGTAATACCCTACGTCCTGCTTGATTGATCTTGATGATATGAGTATTACAAGAGTTGATCTACCACGAGATCCTAGAGGCTAAACCCTAGAAGCTAGCCTATCGTATGATTGTATGTTATCCTACGGACTAAACCATCCGGTTTATATAGACACCGGAGGGGGCTAGGGTTACACAAAGTCGGTTACAAGGGAGGAGATCCACATATCCGTATTTCCAAGCTTGCCTTCCACGCCAAGGAAAGTCCCATCCGTACAAGGGACGAAGTCTTCAATCTTGTATCTTCATAGTCCAATAGTCCGGCTGTACGGAGACCCCCTAATACAGGACTCCCTCATGCACCTTGCATCGATATCTCCGCCCCTCGAGAGCCAGCCTGCTGAGGCCGCCCCCTAGGGAGGTCTTGGCGTCGTACGCCTTGTAAGGCTTGGCCCCTCGCGAGGGTCTTGGGTTGTTGATGCTGAAGCTGGGTCGTACCGGGCCGTCAATGGAGCCACACTTTGGGCCGCAGGTAGGCAAGTCTGGGTACCCCCATTCCCAGGACGCCGACAGCAGCCCCCAGGCCCAAGGCACGATTGAGCTTGGCTTCAAGGCGAAGCCAAAGGGCAAGTGCGAAGCGCCGCGGGCCCTAACTGCCTGCGGCCTTGGTCGACGCATGGCGACTGATGGGACGTGGGCGCCCCCACTTCCTCATGCTACCTCGGCAACTGTTCGACTTGATGAGACCTCACTGCATGCAGGGAAAACCATCATTGCGTGGGATCATGGACGCCGGCGGTTGGTCTCCTTCCGACTATAAATGAGGAGAGGGGCGGAGCCCCTTGCTCATCTCTGTCTTCTCGCCACCCGCTCCTTCTTCCTCCTCCTAGCCTTGCTGAATTGTCGTGGCACCCATGGCGCCGACGAGGAAGTTCTCCGCTGCCGAGAAAGGGAAGGTCCCCAAGGATGGACCCAGCTCACCGCCGCCCCCACAAGCACGCTGCGACCCCTGTTGTGGCCCCTCGGGGGCGCGGGCGCACTCCTCTGGGGGCCGGCGCCGCCCTAGGCAACCATGGCAACACTCCTTCTCGCGGCAGAAGCCGCCAAGGGCGAGGCACCCCCTACGCCAAGGGGAGATCCGCCATGGTTGCCCGGCCTCCTCGGCCGCGCTTCCACTCAGCGGAGGTGCTCCCGGAGTTCGTCGTGTGGTCGGAGTGGCCGGCTGGCACCTGGCTCCAGCTTCCGCGCTTCTTTGCCGGCAAGCTGCCGGCCGCGGGGCCTGACGGCCTCTGGCTGCATGCTGATGGTTGTTGCAGCAAGGCCTCGTGGGTCGGGGTCAAAGTTTCTGCCGCCGGGAACATGTCCCTAGTCCGCGGCTGGCAGGTGTTTGCCAACGCACGCGGCCTGAGTGGGAGGTGCACCCTCCAGTTCAAGTTCGACGACGTCGCAACCCTTTTCGTGAGGGTGTTTAGGGAAGACAGTCATCGCGCAGGGAGCTGCCCCGAAGACAATGGTGGAGAAGATGATCTTGGCCTTGATGATTGTCGCGGCGATGCCGAGGGTGAGCTCGCCGTTGGCGACGGTCGCGGCTCATTCAGCAGCGGCGGCTCCTCCAGCGAGAGCATGAGCAGTGATGGCTATGACCAGCCGCCACATCACCAAGCTTGCTTCGAGGATGGTGGTGGGTTGTCTCGTCATCACGGTCCGGTGAAGTGGGAGGAATGCTCGGGCTGAGCCTGGAGGCCTCTGGAGCCCGACCTCTGGAGCTGTTGTCGCCGCGCATGCCACTTTTGTTTAGCCTTTCCTCTTCCCTGCATTTTGAAAAAAGTAGAGGGCCCTGCTGGGGCGTGTAATGAACCATGGTACTTATGCCACTATTCTATGCTTCTTGTTTTGATGTACGTTGTTATGTTCATGTCTGGGTAGGTGCGGTAGGATAACTTAGCTTGATACACTCGCGGTAATCTGGCGCCTCATGGTGGCATGCCCTTCATCATCTTGTGAGGTCCCCTTACTACTGGCTCAGGGGTCGCTGGCCTCAGGAGACATCGTGAAGCTGCAGAATTGTTGGAAAATATTGTTGGGTGTCTTGTTCCTCCTTGCACGAGCCCTCGGGCCTGAGCTAGTCGTGGCTTAGTGCATCGCATTGTGGTACCCGGGGGCACGGACATAAGAAGATGTGAAAATCACAAGCTCGTTCGAGGGTGTCTCGAGAGGATAGAAAAATCCATGGCCCTGGGGGACAGGGCTGTGGTGAAGTGTGTTCGTGGCATGGGGCGGGCCCGACGTGCACAGACACACCTGCCCAGCCCCCGCGCGTGAGACGCGCGAGGAAGAGCGACGGGAAACTGCCGCCCATCCTGGGCCGAGACCGATGGCCAAGAGAAAAGACGAGGGGGCAATCCAAAATGCAAGAACTCCAAATTCCATTAAAAGAAAGGGGGCAATCAACTACAGAAAGAAAACAAATGATCAGCCGCGTCCGGCACCTAGACTAGTCTGCTCACCAGCACAAAGGTACGTGCTGCCACTAGGGTGGCTCTCCGGAGACTCCAGGGTGTGTACAACCCCACTCATTATTACGTTAGAGTGTCACGAGCGGAGACATTCACAGGCACTAGGCCTTGCTTCATGGGTAGAACTTCCATCGGTGCTAGATGTTCCAGGTGTTTTGGATGGGGATCTAGTCCTGCATCTCCAGGCGCGCGGCGCCAGGCCTAGAGACACGGGAAATCCTAAATGGGCCCTCCGACATGGGAGAGAGCTTATGCAGCCCCTCCTTGTAGAGCACCCGCATCAGGACGAGATCACCCACCTCGAGCGTCCTGGAGCGGACGCTGCGGCAGTGGTACCGCCACAACGCCTACTGGTACCTTGCTGCCCAGAGCGAGGCATAACGGCGACGTTCCTCCCCTAGCATGAGGTCCATCCCCCACATGGCATCCTGGCATGCCTCGATAAACACCAAGACCCGCGTGGAGCGATGCTTGACCTCATGAGGGAGAATCGCTTTGGCTCCATAGACGAGGAAGAATGGAGTCTCACCCGTCGGCTTGGTGGCGGTGGTGCGGATGGAGGACATCACGGACTGGAGCTCGTCGAGCCAGCCCCTACCACAGGCCTCGAGCTTCTTCTTGAAGGTTCTTTTCTTGAGGCCCCTCAGGACCTCTGCGTTTGCGTTCTCGGCTTGGCCATTTCTCCTGGGGTGTGCCACTGAGCCGTAGCATATCTGTGTTCCAAGGTTAGCACAATATGTTTTGAAGAGATCGCTAGTGAACTGCGAGCCATTGTCAGTGATGATACGATTAGGGACCCTGAAGCAGATCACGAGCCCCTTGATGAACTTGACTACCGAACCGGCCGGGATGGTGCGAACGGCTTCCACCTCCGCCCACTTGGTGAACTTGTCGATAGCGACTTAGAGGTAGCAGTAGCCCCCGGGCACTCGTGGGAACGGACCAAGATGTCCACCCCCCAGACCGCAAATGGCCATGAGAGCAGAATGGTCCGGAGGCCTTGAGCAGGCTGGTGGATTTGCTTGGCGTGAAACTAGCATGCTTCGCAGGATTTCACCAGTTCGGTGGCGTCATTGAGTGCCGTGGGCCAGTAGAACCCGCTGCGAAATGCCTTGCCCACGAGGGTGTGTGATGATCAGTGATGCCCATAGTCCCCGCCGTGTATGTTGGCTAGCAGCTCGCACCCCTGTTCCCTGGAGATGCATCGCAAGGAAACATCATTTGGTGGTTCTCGGTAGATCTCACCGTCCTGAATGCAGTAGGTTGTGGCCTAGTGAGCCACGCGCTCCGCGTCTTCCTCCTTCTCTGGTAGGGCTCCCTGAAGCAGGTACGCCTTGAACTCTTTGGCAGCACCCCTCCTGAGGCTCGAGCACGAGGAGCGGCCGGGCGTGCTCCTGAGGTCGGGCCACAGGCGGGGGCTCCCGAGGTTGGTGCTGGGGGGAGCTCCTACTGAGGCAGTGTTGGCTCCGCCGCCGGAGGGGCTGCCGAAGGCTTCAAGAACCGCTCTTTGAAGACACCGGGCTCCTGAGGCTAGCGCTTGGATGCTATCTTGGAGATATCGTCAGCTTCATTGTTCGTGCTGTGAGGCACGTGCTGCAGCTCCATGCCTAAGAATTGCCTCTCAATTTTGCATACCTCCGCTAGGTATGCCTCCATGTGTTCGTCCTTCAGCTCGTATACATTGTTGGAGAAGTTGACGAAGAGTTGGGAATCTCCCTTGATGGTAAGGCGCTTTACTCCCAAGGATGTCGCAGTCTTGAGACTGGCGATCAGGCCTTCGTACTCCGCAATGTTGCTGGAGACTGTCAGTGTCAAAACTGGCGGATCTCGGGTAGGGGGTCCCGAACTGTGTGTCCAAGGCAGATGGTAACAGGAGGCAGGGGACACGATGTTTTACCCAGGTTCGGGCCCTCTTGATGGAGGTAAAACCCTACGTCCTGCTTGATTAATATTGATGATATGGGTAGTACAAGAGTTTATGTACCACGAGATCAGAGAGGCTAAACCCTAGAAGCTAGACTATGGTATGATTGTATGTTGCCGTGTCCTACGGACTAAAACTCTCTGGTTTATATAGACACCGGAGAGGGCTAGGGTTACACAAGGTCGGTTACAAAGGAGGAGATATACATATCCGTATTGCCTAGCTTGCCTTCCATGCCAAGTAGAGTCCCATCCGGACACGAGACGAAGTCTTCAAACTTGTATCTTCATAGTCTAACAATCCGGCCAAAGGATATAGTCCGGCTGTCCGGAGACCCCCTAATCCAGGACTCCCTCGGTAGCCCCTGAACCAGGGTTCAATGACGATGGTGTCGAGCTGCTTGGTCCCAGCTGTCGGCCACTTCTTGTGCAATTCTCTCGTTTATTGACTACTACATAGGTTAACAATGGTGTGGGACCGTGATGTCAGGAAACCAGGTGGAAGCAAAATAAATTACTCTAGCGAGTGCTTCCACCTCTGCCTCGTTGTCTCCCGTGGAAACCCCTTTCCTCCCTTTTTTTGCTCGGGCAAGGACCAATGCATGCAGCACGTCCATGCGGTTATTAGGCAAGAAATAAAAGCGCTTTGCATGCTATGAATTACGATGGCCTGCATGTGTAGCTAATAAGGCATCCTCTTAACTGCCGTGATTAAATGTTGTGTTTAGAAGAGAGAAATATTCTTCTTTTCCACCAATCTGCTTGCACCTAGGTCGTGATGCACCTTCTAATATGACTTATTCACCTAGACGGAGGGAGTATAGTTTTATACACACATATATATATATATATATAATAAGAGGCACTTGTGTACATGAGGCTTTGGACCTGGTGGGTCCCCATTGTCATCCTCTACAAGTAAAGTCATCTCCTCGCCCGCGCGCGCTTTTCGCCCGAAACAGTCAGGGCCGCCCGCCCCGCTTCCCGGTGCAAGCGATTGCTCCGCCTTCAAACGACACAAGTGCCGTCCGTCCGTCCATTTGCCGCCCACATTAATGATACGCGGTTGCTGAGGCGGCTACTCCGGCGCCACACGTCCGTCTCTCCGCCCGGCCACCATTGCTATATAAACTGTTGCGCAGGCCATAGCCGCAGTCATCCGCATCCGTTCCCTTTCTCCTATCACCACTACTGCCCACCATGGCTTCCTCGCGCTCCAGCGCTTTTCGGGACAGGCGGACGACGGACCACAAGGAGATGGCAGCCATTGCTGCCAACTGGCTGGCCGGCAGGCAGCCAGAGGATGACGACGTCCCAATGGAGAACATGGTAGTCGATGATCTGGCGCCAACCCCGTCCTCCGCGCCATCCTCGCGGTGCATTGCACCATGACCATCGGCGAGGCCCGTGCCCAATATATGGACAGTGTGAGGCATATGCATCAGGAGCAATTCCGGGAGGCGCAGGCCGACGCCGCCTACAACCACCATCTCCTCCAGGAGCACCTGCAGGCGGAGGAGCAGATCACCGCGGAGCGGGCGGAGTAGGAGGCGCTGCTCGACTCATACCGCTCCGCTCGCAAGGGCCGCCTCGAGCGCTGGCGGGACAGGATGCGGGTGGCGGAGGCTGCGGCCGCCTACAAATAGGCTAGAAAAGAGGGCGATGAAGCGGGCGAGGCGCTGTTTGGTGAGACCGAGGACGAGGCAGAGGACAATGCCGGCTCCGACGAGTCCCCGCTCCGCTGGCGTCGATGAGGCCCTGCTCCGCCGAGGCCCCGCGGTGCCAACAACGAGGCAGAGGACATCGCCGGCTCCGTCGAGGCCCCGCCCCGCCAACAACGAGGCAGAGGACATCGCCGGCTCAGCCGAGGCCCCACCCTGCGAGCAACGCGGGGGAGGATTTCCACCGCTCCGCTGAGGCGCCGCCCGCCGGCAACGAGATAGAGGACATCGCCGGCTCCGCCGAGGCCCTGCCCCACTGCCAACGAGGCGGCGCCACACAGAAAACGAGGAAGAGTAGAACACGGTAGGTCACCGCCGCTCGGGTCCAAGTAAGGCCACCGCTGCTACCCTCCTGTTGAAGCCAAGCTAGGCGGGTTGACCATTGACGGCCGGTTAGCTTCTTGGCGGTGACGTGGAGTCGGTGAGTTCTGCTGGAGAATAACACTGCTTCTACTTAACTGCTGGTGTAGTTGGGTGACTGACACGTGAGCCCAACAGGCCACATGTCAGTTACGCAACTGCACCTGTAGTTAAGTCACTGAAGCTTCTGTTCGGCTCAGCGGGACACAGGTGGGTAGCTTCGGTTAATTAATTATACCTCCTTCGTCACCAAGCTTCCTCCTTCGTGGATCTCATTGGCACTCTTGATGTGGAAGAAAAGGCGAGAGCAAAGGACACACATGCTTGAGGAATTGAGGGAGGATATAGTGCCAATATGGTACAGAAGAACTTCCAGCCCCACAAGTTCAAGAATAAGGGAAAGTTTGATGGTAAAGCAAAGTTTGATGGGAAGAACAAGGATGTGCAACACACGAACTTCAAGAAGAAGAATGACAAGAAGAAAGGTGTTTGTCATGTGGTGATCCTGATCATTGGGCCCCTAGTTGCCCTAATCGCTATGACAAGCTAGGCCGGTTAATTAATTATACATCCAGCACACCCCTTTATAGTTGAAATGTAATGAAATCTGGCATGTTTATATGAAATCCGACCGTGTATGAATGAATTTATTTCGATTAGTTCGAATTCCTGTATCACTGGCATTGGATGAATATGCAAAACAATATGTACTAGCATTATTCCCAGGGTGATCACCTCGTTTGCAGCAGTTTCACATGTACTCCCTCCGGTCCTTTCTAGTCTGCATACAGGTTTTGCCTGCAGTCAAAGTATCTCTACTTTGACCAATCTTATACAAAAAAGTATGCACTTACACAAAGAGTTTGAGCAGCTTTTTAGCGTTTCTATACATTGCAATCAAACACACAGGCCTAGCAATCCATAGAGAACATTCAAAACAATCGATTATTATGAATCTCAGCAACTCACATGTCAGAGGCAATATTTACTTCACAACTAAAGAATAAAGAAAAAATTGATCGACGCTGCTGACAGCAAAGGGCGTCCCATCCGAAAATATCAAACGCATGTCTTGCTAAAATCAATGAGCAAAATTTGACAAGGTTGTCCCATTCCAAAATATCAAATGCCTGCCATTGTGGAATGGACAGGGTTTGCCATCAGTTCGTACATTGACATGGCACCTCGTGCTAAATAAACCAGCTGTTCTTTTTGTGCAGTTCCACCAAAATCAACCAAATTCGCGCGTAGCTTGTATGATTTCACCATTATATGTTGCAATGCCTTGAACTTATCGGCACCTCCTTTCTTGTGGTGGAAATGAATGATTCGATGTATTCATGAACATTTTGTGCAGTTCCCATTGAAATCAAGCTGAGCACCCCTATTTGCACAAATACAAAAACGTGATTAGTATAGAGCAAACTGTACTATGAATTGAAAGTTTCAACAGGCACATACATGGTCCATGTAGAGCACACTTTCAGAAAAATGGAACTCACCAGAAAGAATCCTAGAACAATAGCAAAAAATTGAGATTTTGTCAGTCCTTCTGAGCTGAAGTTAGTTTGATCTTGTGGGGAGTAATGTAACCATCCTTCAACTGCTCCTTCTAATGATAAGATAGACAGGGCTTCTTCATCCTGGCATAATCGGAACTAGTCTCTTCACGTACTCCATATTCTTCTTCAGAGGAAGATGATCCTGTTGTGCAACGACAAGAGGACTACTGAATGCTAGCATCACTGTTTGCTCGAAAAAAAGGAAAGGAAATATTTAAAACAACACAGATGAAGCACTTCTCAAGGACAATACCACTTTTTCATGACAGTATCTAAACAGTTGCACAACACCAATAGAGATGACAAAGCTCAATCATATGGATGAAATCAGTGGGCGAGTACCAACCTTTGTCAGGAGGCGTATTATGTAGAGCATACAGATGAAGCATCTACGGTGGTGGCCAAGCTTACTATATACTCCTCGATTAGTTTAATGTTCCCAACATCTTCTTGTGCAGTTCCACTAAAATATATGGTATCTTCAAAGAAGATCCCTGTTTGCACAAGTAGAGATAATTACATATTACATTAAGAGTGGCATCAAATCAGTGGCAAAACAATTGCTCGTTCCAGCCATAGCAATAAATTAAGATGCAAAACTATATCATTACTTGTGCCATCACAGTTCTAGTGCTTCATTAGAGCACCGGGAGTTGATTTTTGTTTTTCTTCTCCTTGTTCTTCCCCTTCATCACTTGGTTCAATAACAAACAAGCTTCGCCTTCAATGTAAGATTTGGCATGTCAATTAGGGAGCACAAGTATAGTACTAAACTTAATTTTCTGATGAAAGTGGCAAAATACAAGACAGCAGTTCTGAAATATCCTTATCTTACCTCAATGGGATATTACGGTGCACATACAGATTGGAAGTCTTGTCTCCATTTGTGCAGTTCACTAAAATCAAGCAACACTATCGTACAAGGAGCACAACATACGAATGCACACTGCAGAATCATTTGAAAGAAGGCTAGTACTGATCTCTCATGATGCGGAATTCAAACAATTCACAAGAAGAAGATCTGAACCAAATTCGCCTTAACGAATAGGAAGTAAGATCTCCTCTTGTGCAGTTCCACTAAGATCAAGCAATCAAGCAACATTGTCGGTGTGACATTTTGGTTGAACTGCACAAAACACTCTTAAAACAAAATTGTTTTGTGCAATGCAACAAAAGGTCACAATGGCAACGAGGTGAAGCAGATAACCCTGTTTACACAGAGGTGCAACGGAAACAATTGGTGGTCAATAACGGTGGATGACACAGAAGCCAACAAAAAGAAGCATCTACCTTATCTAAATGGGAATGAAAGCAAGACAGTAGCATTTCTCAAACGGTGGCATTGATTAATATTAACATAGAGATTATATTAACAATAAAATTCGTTAAACATGTAATTTGCTTTTAACTATGGCATTGCATCAATTTTGCAGCGGCATTATTAGAGGGTGTTTGTTTACAGGGACATTTTGGTGTAGGTACTAAAAAAACTCCGTGTTAGTCCGTGTTGGTCCCAGTTTTGTTATCAGAGGCCTTTCCCTATGTGAGCGCAGCAAATCTAGTCCTGCTCAAACTCTACAGCCTTTTCCCTTCCTTTCCTTTTTGAACTAGTAATTTCGCCCCTTCCTTGCCTTTTTGAACCACGTCCTAGATTTATGCGATACAACTTTCCCACTACTTTCCCCATTCCTTTCCTCTTTGAACCACGTCCTAGATTAATTATATACAACTTTCCCCCTTCATTTCCTCTTTGAACCACGTCCGAGATTCATGCTATATACAACTTTTCCCACTCCTTTCCTCTTTGAACCACGTCCTAGATTCATGGTATACATGCAGCTAGAGCAATGCATGTGGGTTAAGTAAATTATACCTTAAGGTTCTTGGGGCGTGGTTTGGCGGGCGACGGGACGGCGGCGAAGAAGAAGGGGTCGGAAGCCCTCCAGCGCCGCCGCTGGGTGGAAAGTGAACAGCTGCGCCGGTAGTCCATCGCCGACGGCGACAGCGTTAAGCCTCCTTTCCCTTCCTGACGGACGGATCCTGCTGGCTCTTTGAGCAGCAGTGAGGGGAGAGAGAGGCCAACGAAGTCTTGTTTAGATCTGGAGAGGGCGAGAGAGTGTGAAGAGAGAAACTACAAGCGCTGAGGCTCCAGTGGGAGAGGGCGAGAGAGTGTGAAGAGAGCAACTACAAGCGTTGAGGCTCCAGCGTGTATATATATACTGGATAGAGAGTGTGAAGCATGCAAACCCTAGAAAACATTTTGACAGTCAAATAATCCTCCTGGCACAAATTATGCTCAAGTGTAGTTATCAAACCCGAGACCTCAAGTTTGATGAGCGAACAGGCTAACCAGCTACACAACCATCCCGTTATGTTCAACGAGAGGGAAATAACCTTTTATACATTCCTGAATCCTTATTATAACATGCACACAAATTTTGGACACTTGTATTCGATTTAAGTCAGTGTACCACCGTATCTCGTATACTTACTACTCCCTCCGTCTAGGTGTAATAAGTCATGTTAGAAGGTGCAACAGGACCAAGGTGTGTGCGTGTGTGCGTGCGTGTGTGTGTGTGTGTGTGCGTGTGTGTGTTTAACACCACGTATGTGTCAGAGAGAGCGACAGATCGACCTACTCCTACAGAGAGATGTTGTGTAGTGTATGATTTTAGCCGCGAGAGTGGGTGCATCCTCTCGTTTCCGGGCGTGTCCGGTAGGGACATGCGGACAGCTGCCACGGCCGCTCCTGACCAGCCTGGCCCACCCAAAGCCCCTCCATCGCCCGCGCGCGCTTCCCGCCCGAAACGGTCAGCGCCGCTCCAAAGAATCGGTGCCGCATTCATGCCCGGGCAGAGCGGACGCGACCTCTCACTGGCGCAAGAGTGATGGTTGCTTCGTCCGTCCAACTTATTGCTGGGTCTATGTGATTTGACGGCTCATTAGTCTTTATTACTAAGGTCGTAGGATTGCTGGATGTCCCACGCTTTCGGCGAAAGGAGGTATACCTACTAAATTACAATTTTCTCCATTCTTACAGCGGAGGCGTGCAAGAGCAGTGAAAACACACAGGCTCAGTGATCCGCATGTGGTTCATGGTGAAATCTCTACAAAGACTTATATTTAGAAACGGGGGAAGTACTAGTATAGTACGTACTGTAATTTATCAGCGAGATAAATTTGTATAATGCTATGAAGCTTCCAGCTTCTGTTACATGTATCTTGCCTCCAAGGTTGCCCGTTGCAACATTTCATCAAATACAAAGGAGACTAACATGCATGCTATTGCATCTCAATGATTGACAGATCATAGCAAATATGTACTCCCTCCGTTCCAAAATAAGTTTCTCAACTTTGTGCAAACTTTGGTACAAAGTTGTACTACTACTAAAGTTGACACTTATTTTGGAACAGAGGCAGCTAAAGAAAAAAAACGATCCATGCAGTCCCTAGCCCTTGAACCGTGAACCCTAACCAGGCTTCAATTTGCTGGCAACGTTCGAGCTTCCTAATAAATGAAGTTTGCAACCTTTTGACCATCGGATCATTTTGTGCAGTTTCACCAAAATCAAGATGAGCATCACTGTGGCAAAGGAATTGAACAAGCGTGATTAGAATAAGATTACTGAGACTAGTTGATGAGACATAAACTCATCACAAATATAGTAAGTAGAAGCCAGTAGAGGTATGTGCGGGGAAAAGAAGTAGAGAAATATCCACAGGGAGTGATGTGGGCAGCTAGAGTAGTGGTGCAAGCCGGCTGTAAAGGGAGTTGTACCTGAGGGACATAGCTCACCCTTGAGGAGGGCGGCGGGAGGCGGCAACTGCCCACATCACAGAAGTGAGCAAGGGACGAAGGCAACCTCACCGGCTTTGTGAGAGAGAATGGCGGGGACCCCTGATCGGGATGTGCCGACAGTGGTTTTTCGCCGTCGGCGACGGCCACCGCATCTACACTAAGTATCCACCCCTTCCCCAAGCGGACGTGATCCGCCGGGATGTTAGAGATGTGGCCACAGTCATTTTGTGTGAGAGAGTGTGAAGAGAGCAACCCAAGCAAACAACCGTGTAGGCTGGCTCATCCTAACTATGTATATAGTGGAGCGGTTTCCTTTTCTCTCCATATGGACCTATCATATTGCGTAGGTGCCACTTAAGAAAAAAAAACTTTATTTATAAATGACATGGCACCTACTACTCGTTCTCCTATAACCTTGCGCTTGGCATCTCCAAGATATTAACCTTGCGATTGGCTCTTCGCCTCTTTGGGAAGTCGAGCAATAATGGTAGTGCAGTATATATCGTTCTGGCTATATGAGACCGAATGAATTGCTGCACGTCCACCACGTGGGCGAGGGTCGAGTGGCGAGGGAGAGTGCTACATACGGAGCAAAATGAGTGAATCTACACTCTAAAATACGTCTATATACATTAGTGTTTGGAGTATGTACTAGTAGTTCATATTGAAATCTACTAAAGGACATATATATTCCAAACAATATGATAGTATAATCTCTATAACCAAGGTAGTAGGGACGAGGAGTAAACGGAGGGAGTAGTAAAATTTTCTCCTCGGGCTGCGAGCCACCGCGCGCATGGGCGAGGGAGCGGGCGTAAGGCGTGGTAAGCAAGCTTCACCTCATCCTGCGAGCCACCGCGCCCGTGGGCGGGGGAGACGGTGTACTAAGCAAGCTTCTCCTCGTTCTGCGAGTTGACGGGACACATCAAAAGTACTCCAGTGTATAGAGCCTTGCCTCTAAGGTAGGCCCCACATGGTTTGCCTCTTTTTTTAACATAACACGTCAAGTCGCAATTTGTTTGTTCACCCGTGGTAGACAATCCTCCCTCCACCAAGTGGACAACCAGTACACGTGCCTAATTACCACGTGGGCTGCCTTTTTCGTACAGAAATGAGCTCCACCATGTGCCCGCACGGGTGTGGATGGGAAAGAGACGGGAGTACGTGCGTCGTGCATGCACCTCTTCTCTTCGTGCATGTCCCCCACCTACGTGGGGTGTGTCTGAGAGATACAAACCACGTTCGTGAGTGCGTTTTGTTTTGGGGTGTGGGGTGGGGTGGGGCATTGATTTCATAAATTATTTGTGGGAATATGTGTCGATGACATCTCAAACAAAATTTTGCATGCAATGTGTGTGAAATGGAGGCCTATCCATATCATACATAGAGGGTCGGGCAATCCATGAGAAGAGAGGGAGGGGTCATAGCTATCGATAGAGTCAAAGAGAGGATCAAGTGGGTGGGTGCAAGATCGATGAAGAGAGCCATCGAAATTGTTTGTGTGTACAAGTTAAAGATATAGGGCGACTAGCCTACCGGAACGTTAGAGGGCACACGTCAAGTTTGTGTGTGGCAGGGAGACAGGACTAGAGCGCTCAATGTATCGGTGTGTGGGGGGGGGGGGGGGGGGGGGGAGGGGTAGGAAGAGGCCTAACTATAGAGGTAGAACGACTCGTATATGTCTTGAGAAGGAGAGACCCAGCTATGTCTTGAGGGAGATAGGTCGACATCCATACATAACTGAAGGACGGGAAATATGATGGGATAGAGAGAGAGAGAGGAGGGAGAGAGGGAGGGAGAGGGATGGAGAGGGGTAGAGTGCTGGATGGGTGATGGAGTTGCTTCTCGAAGATGGTGGGAGAGGCCTACTAGACAAATTGAGGGTGGAACTGCAATGTTATCAATAAGAGTGGGGATGTGTTTCTGTGTGTGCCTGTGCATGATAGATCTGTCGGGACGCATCCATGGATGATGAAGGGGAACCATGTGTTTGTCGGAGGAAGGGAGAGACACAACTAATGAGGTAGATCGATTGACGTGTGGGTAAAAACGAGTTATAAGGACCTAGCTAGCTATATGTATAGCGAGAGATCAGTCGGTGTACGTCCATTTGTTAGAGGCAAATAAGGCCTAGCGAGACAGATAGACAGAGAGAATGGAGCTAGGAGGTGGTGCGAGAGGCCCAACTACTAGCTAGATAGGGGGAGGACTGTGCGGTTGTGAGAGCGATGAAAAGAGGGGCGAGAGTTTACACGTGTGTCTGACCGTATGAGAGACACGAGGCAAGGGCACATAAAGGAGGAGATTGAAGGTGTGTTTGTATGTTGTAGGCAGGCACCGCTGGAGAGGTTTATCAATCGGTGTGTGTCGGAAAGGAGTTGTGGAGACTCTGGGGGAACGACCTAAAGAAAAAAACGAATGTGCTAGGTGGATAGAATGCCGAGGGAGGGGAGGGCGAGGAGGGCATGTGCATGCACGAGAGAAAGTTAGTGGTAGCTACAAAGGTTAGAGGATTGTGTGGGTGCAAGAGACTAACAAAGATCATAATTTGATATGAAAGCGGATTCATATATTTGAATAGGAGATCATAGTGTTTTAAACATTGCATGCATGAATATAGCGGTGATACACGTGCTGTGCACATGTTATACCATAATGTGATAATGCATGGCGTTTGCAACTCACAGCTAAATGCCGAACAATCTAAACCATACTATACATCAAACAATCTCACATTTTATTTGAATTTGTGATAATGTGTGGCGTTCGCAGCTTACAACTAAATATCAAACAATCTAAACAATACTATATATCGAACATTCTCACATTTTATTTGAATTTGTGGTAATGTGTGGTGTTTGCAACTCACATCTAAATACTTGTAGGCGTAGGGGGCGGGGCACCATACATAATGTGATAAACACATTATACATATGAGACATGGTTTAGATTATGAAGATCTAGCTAGAGCTAGAAATGTAATGTGATTTGAAATCAAAATAAAGTGGATTCAAAAAATCTAGTTGGAGTTCATATAGGAGTACACATAGTTCTTATGTAACTCGAGACTAATCATGTGGTGTGCTGTGAAGATAATACACAAACAATGGTTTAACTTGACAATAATGATGATTGTAGATCTTACTAAAACAGAGAAACGAATTCAAATGCTTTGACTTCACAACAATCATTACTGTAGATCTTATTCAAATAGGGAAACGAATTCAAATTTAGTTCATATTGAAGCGGTAGTATATACGTTTGGAATGCATAAAACGTTCATTTGAGTAGTAGGTTGCATGCATTATACACGTAGTGAAATATTTTAATTGAACATAACATGAATTCAAAGTTTTGAATGACATTTGTAGGTCGCATTGATTCGGGACAGTACACGTTAGGCTTGTCCGGAAATTTCAACCCACGCCTTGTTAGCCCGAAATATTAAGATATATCTTTTTCTCGTTGTGCTCCGACAACTCCCTCCATCTCAACCCGCGCCTTTCTATTCCGAAATTACAAAGCGCGCGAAAACTCCCACCTCCTGTGAAATCCAGACACGCGAAATGCCCGTGGTACCCCTGAACCAAAAGAACCGCCTCAAATCGGTGGGGGTACTTTTGTAACTTACCCCACATTTCGGACAAGCGCGTCTCTAAGCCATGGTTCCCCATTGCCATCCCATCCGCCCACCCATTCGTACACCGAGGCCGTGAAAACCCGCGACGAAACCCCACACCCTGCTCCGTCTGCCACCCAGCCGGAGCCTCTTCCCCGACGATGTTGTCCACAGCAACACCTCGACGTCCCTCATCCCCCGTACCGGATGAGGATACATCGTCGTTCTCATCGTCCCACCGGTTCAGCCACCCCGTCCTCCACCTCCAAGGAGCTGCCCCGACGTTCCCCTCGTCTTTCGCGCCACCTCCATTCCCACACCGTCATCTTCACCTGCACCACCAGAAGAGCATCATCATCACCGTTTCCTCGGATGAAGCTGCGGCCTAATCGGCGCCACCAAAGAGGTCATACACTAATCGCCGCATTTTCTTCTTGATTCGATCTCACGGTGCTACCGGTGCTCGGTCCCGAGTGGACACGGCGCGGCTCCATCCATGTTGGCGTCGCTGGCCACTTCCTCCACGGCGTCACTCCCTCGGCGGCGACGTCCACATCAGTAGGACCTACTGCTGCTTTAGCTCTCGCTCGCGCTGCTGCTCTGCTCTTGCTCTCGGTCCCCTGCCCGGTCTACTCTTGCTATTGCTCTTGCTCGCGCTGCTGCTCTCGCTATTGCTCTTGCTTGCGATGTTGCTCCGATTTAGCTACACTTCAGTCGACTGAATCAACTTTTTGGTCAGTCGATTTTCAGGTGGTGGGGGGGCTCGCCGGGGTGAAGGAAGAACCAGCCGCAGTGGGGAGGGGGGCTCGCCGGAGAGATACCCCACTATCTATCTTAGGGTTCAGGATGGGGGCGGTGGTCGTCGGCTGTGGCGGGGCATTAGCGGGGCGGTGGCGTGGGGATCGCTGAAGAAAAAGCTCGGCACGGGGTGTCCTAGAGGGATGGCCGGGGCGGCGGCGGACCGGCGGTGGGGAGTGTTTTCGGGGCGGGCAGGGCGGCGCACCGCCGGCCGCGGGCGGCGGGGGCCTGCTGTTTGGCCGTCTCAGGGGGGTGGAGGTTGAAGATGAACTGCAGGCCCTTGATTTCGTATCCAACAGCTGCAAAATCGACTGATCAGAGATGAAAAAGTCAGTCGACCGACGTGTAGCCTCACCTTGCTAGTGCGTTCAGTTTCGAGAGCAAAATTCAGTTTCGACAACAAAATTCAGTTTCGACAGTTAAGTTCAGTTTCGACAGTTAAGTTCAGTTTCGAAAGTTAAGTTCAGAGATGAGCGGCTGATGTATTTTACATCTAGCACTTTGTGGTTATGTATTTTACGTCATGTATTGGAGATGCTATTAGAATTCCACTCAGGTTAACGTTGTTCGTTGTCTCTCTTGTCCTGCTTCAGCCTCGGTGTCGTATAACTTACCGGAGCTGCTCCAACGACGAAACCCTCCATCACAGTGGAGCAGTACCTCGGGCTCCATCTCCAGACGCCTAAGATCTTCTTCCCCTCCTCCGATAGCCAAGTTAGCCGGAGCATCCTCACCGGCCAACCTAATCATGCTGAGATCGACATGGCTTCGTCAAAGAGGTTCTACACTTGTTGCATCTCTTTTTTACTCTACATGTTATATATATTGTCCACTGAGCACACGGATTCGTTCCTTTAGTGTCTCCTTGAAAGAAAAAACGTAGGAATTTTAATTTTCACTTGTCCTCCTTTTCAAATTCCTATTCATGAAGCACAAGACTAAGAGATAGTGGCATAATAGCATTATAACCGTACATTTTCTTGTGGTTCGACTAAATGTCACCATGCTTCTTTGCATCTTGTGATCTTCCAATTGTTGTGAATCAAACACCCAGATTGGTAGAAATCCTGTGTTTCTAAATTCTCTATTTTGCACGTGCATTCCTATCCTATTCCTGTCTATTTCCTATCCCTGCATTGTTGGAATCCTCCAATTCAAACGAGCCCTTACAGAATTACTTCTCGTACAGATAGTTGTCGAAGAAAACCTTCCGTGGTTTGTCCCGCTCCTGCTGCGCCGTCGTCCACCCCAGCTCAGCTGCTCCAACGACAGAAGGGTCCAGCACAGCAGGGATCCGGCCTCCAGACTGTCTTTTGCCGCCTCAGATCTTCTTCCCCGCCGCTGGCAGCCATGAAGACTGCACTACCATCATCAACCAAGCAGATGAGCTCGAGGACTACACGGGTCCGCAAGAGAGGTCTCACTCTTTCGTGTCTGCTTACGTTATGCATCGCTTAATATTACATGCTACTTTATCGTCCTGTTCACCGATTAGACTCTGAGTCAGCTCCAAACTAATGGTCAAACTTGAGTTTTTAAATGGTTGTGGGGTACATATCGGGGCCGCTATCAATAGTATCTATCTACTATCTGGTTAATCTCCGGTGTCTACTATGAGTTTCATGTTGGGTGGGAAACAAACAATAAAGAAGAAATTATCTGTATTTTTTAACTGAAGCCATTATCTGCCTGCTATTTTTGGTTTTGGGTCTATCCACAGGTTGCTACCATCACTCTGGATTTCTACATGCACTCCTTACATAATCTCACTATGTTTTATTCCTATGCATGATAGTTATTGTAAACAATGGAACTGAACATGTAGAGCAAAAGAGACGAGCCTTGCGTGGCAATAAAATTTCATGCAGACGTCGCTCCATGGTAGGCGCAAAGGCAGCCCCCCTCCACGCATTTCGGATTGTAATCGAGAGGAAGATATCTGTTCAGAGGGGGATTCAGAAGGAGAAGACAACTCCTATTTACCCCCTGAGGTCTTCGCTCTAACTTGGCATGCTGATGTTGGTTATATCATGCATATGGTGTCTTGCATTTCTTACTTTATACATCAAATATGTCATCTGCTTAGTTTAGACATCCTTTGTGCGAATGCCATCTGTTTAGTTTATTCATCGTTTATGTGAATTATGCAACGCCATCTTGTTTAGCCAGGCATCATATATGTGAATTTTGCAATGCCATCCTGCTTAGCCAGTCATCTTATATGTAAATTATATCAGGCCAACCTTTTTTTGGTTACATATTACATTTTTCAAAAATGTTATTACATTCAACTCCTCTTCATATGCATCAGCCATTTGACACGGTGATGGCAAATTCTAGAGAGAAAACAAGGTCTTCAGAGCAGACTATGCTATCTGACGAAGCGCATATCTTGCTAGTTACGGATAGCTCCTCAGAGGAGGATTCAGAGACAGATGACCAGTCCTATTCCCCCCCCCCGAGGTGTATGCTCTAACTTGGCAGGGTTATGTTGCTCATATCGTGCGTATGGTGTCTCGCATTGCTATGTCATTTGATTAGTTTAGACATGCTTTGTGTGTATGCCACCTGTTTAGTGTCTAATTACCATATATGTGAATTATGCATTGCCATCTTGTTGCAAGACATTATATATGTGAATTATACAATGCTATCTTGTTGCAAAGGCATTATATATGTGAATTATGCAATGCCATGCTGTTTAGCCAATCATCATGTATGTGAATTATATCATGCTCTCATTTTTTTGTATTACGTGTTCCATTTGTTGACAACGTTTGTATATTCAACTACTCTTCCTGTGCATCATCCATTTGAAGTGGTGATGGAAGTATCTGGAGTGAAAACAAGGTATTCAGAGCAGACAATGCTACCTGCTGAAGCAGACATCTTGCTGGTTACAGAGAGCTCCTCAGAGGAGGATTCAGAGACTGATGACCAGTCCTATTTTCCCCCTGAGGTCTATGCTCAAACTTGGCAGGGTTATATTACCCATGTCATCCATGTTGTCTTGCATTGCTTAGTTTTTACATCATATATGGATTGCCATCTACTTACTTGCTTACTATATAACTCATATATTTGAATTATATCATGCCATCATGTTTACATAGTACATACACATCATCTATCTGAATTATGGAATGGCAACCCATTTAATAAAGACATCATAAAGTTATATCATCTCATCACGTTTAGTATTTACAGTCATCATATTTTGAATTATGGCATTCTATCCGTGAATGTATGTGAATTATGGCATGCCAACCTATTTAATAAACACATTATATAGTTATGACATGTCATCCTATTTACATAGTCTCATATTTTGAACTATGTCTTTCCATCTTTTTTAGTTAGCCATCATAATGTGAAATTGTGTCATGCTATCCTATTTAGTTAGCCATCATATATGTGAAATTGTGTCATGCTATCCTGTTTGGTTAGACAACATAAATATGAATTATTTCATGCCCTCTTTTATTCCCCACTATCCACTACACCTGTCTATCATACAATGTCTATACTTTTAATTACTTTTCTTGTTTATCAGCCATTTGAATTGGTGAGCGTGATGGCAGTATCTAAGGGAGTAACAACACGGTCTTCAGAAAAGATAGTGCTACCAGTTGATGCAGATAGAACCACCGTTGTAATTGCCCAAGGACCAGATCCATCGCACATAACCCAGACTCTCACAGATTGTGCCCCTACCCAGCTGGACAGAGAACCAGCTACACCCCTTCTAATCCCAACCCCGGCAGATAGTAACCCAGTTCCAGTTGACACAGCACCGTCTCCACCACAGAGCACCCAAACACGAGCAGTTAGTAAGGGAACTGTAGTGCCCAAAGCACGAGGACCACCACTCCAAATCCCAACTCAACTCTTAAGGGAGAAGAAGATTTGTTCTCAGGTCAGGTTCTGTAGCTATGGTTCATACTCCTTTGCTCTTGCATGACTGTATTTACTCACATGCATTTTGATAATGTTAACTTTGTCATGCCTGAGTTTCCAGAGCTGGGTTGGAATGAGGACCCTCATGCTCATAATGATGATCCGCAGCCTCATAACCAGCATGACAATGTCATTATTGAGGAGATTCATGAGGATGAAGCACTACCTGCTTCTCAAGAGTCAGTGGTTTTAGAGAACACGGGGCCTGTTGATTCTACTGAAGGATCTGTCAATAATCAGCAAGGTGTTGTGGCAGCTTATGTGCCTCCTCTGATCCAGCCTCACGTTGTTATTGGTCAAGTTCTGACAGTTTTCAGACCAGAGCTTCCTCCGGTAATGCAATGGACAAGATCTTTTCAGCGTATGATGCCAGTCTTTGATACAATGCACATTCCTCGAGGGTTACAGTTCTTCAGTCCTTTCAAACCAGTTCTACTGTCTAAGCGCTCTTGGGAGTTATCTTTTTCTTACTCTACTATGAAGAACAAGCTGGTTTTTCATCCTTCACCTGTTCGTCGGATGGTAAATATTCCAAGGAAGCCTCCTGTTGCTCGTGCACTTTGTTTTGACAATGTTGCTGAGGATTGTGCCATGGTTGACCCAGCGTTGTCTGTGGTTGAGATGTATGCCTTCAATTTCTCTGCAGCCCCAAGTCAGCGTCCAGCTCGTGCTCGTCAACCAAAGTCTGTGATTGTTGAGTCTGAGGTTAGGCGCAATGCCAGGCTCTCAGCCTTACGTGATGGCTTCAGGCATTCTACTCCAGCCAAGTCCCCTATGAAGAAACCTGCAGCAAAGCCCCAGAAGAAGCGCAAGGTTACTGTGGATGGCGAACTACCGTGGGCTCCTCCTCACGATGCAGATCAACCTACTGTGCCGCTGCCCACGCCAATCAATGTGCTGCAGCAGATTGGCCTTCGCCTCGGCATTGGGCCGGAGAAGCTCACTAAGGAGAAGCTTGAGGCTTCTTCTTGCAAGTCTTCTGCTCCTCCTAGCTCCAATGATAGCTGATCATTTCATTTGGTGGGGTTTATGGTTAACCCTTGTGAAAACCATTTATCTGCACTTATCTTTTAGGCTTTGTCTGAACTTTTATGGTATCCCTTGGTTGAACTGGTACTATCATTATGTGACAGTCTTTTGCTGTTACTTAATTATGGTCTGTAATGAATCACAATGATGTTAGAGATCGGAAAGTTCTCTGTTGGAATGTGCGAGGTCTGAATTCATATGACAGAAAGCGTGCAGTTCGTTAGAAAATCGATGAGAGTGCTTGTTCCATTGTTTGCCTCCAAGAAACAAAATGTGAGGTCATTGATCAGCGTTTCATCCGTAAGTGTTGTCCATGACGTTTTGATCAGTTTATCCATGTGCCTTCGTCTGGAGCCTCGGGTGTGTTGTTAGTCGTATGGAATACTGCTTTGTTTGCTGGGAAGCTAATTGTGTCCAATAGTTTTGGTATTATGGTGGAGTTCATGTCTGTTCATAACTCCCAAACCTGGACTCTTGTTTCAGTCTATGGACCCTGTCAAAATCCAGCTAGAGATAATTTTATTAATTGGTTGCATGATATAACTATCCCTGATGATGCTAACTGGCTGTTTCTGGGTGATTTCAATTTCATGCGATCAATAGATAATAGGAATAAACCAGGTGGTGATATTAATGACATGTTCATCTTTAATGAGGTTATTGGGCATCTGGGCTTAATTGAATTACCGATCAAGGGCAGAAGGTACACTTGGATAAATATGCAAACTGCTCCTTTGCTTGAACAGATTGATTGGTTTTTTACAACCCCTTCATGGACATGTTCTTTTCCTGACACTATGGTCCTTCCTCTGGCTAGAACCACTTCAGATCATGTGCCATGTGTGCTGCAAATCAAAACCACTATTCCCAAGGCCAAAGTGTTTACATTTGAAAATTACTGGACTAATTTTCCTGGTTTTCTTGATTGTGTCAGTGAATCTTGGAATAGGCCAGTTCATAAGAGATCTTCTGCTGCTATAATATCTGCAAAGTTCAAAGCTCTCAGGCAGGCACTCAAACACTGGCACATTAGCCTTGCTACCGTCAAGGCTCTAATTTCCAACTGCAATAAAGTAATTCTTTGTCTGGATGGTCTTGAGGAGTTAAGGCCTTTGTCTGGGCCTGAGGAAAATTTCAGGAAAATTGTAAAGTTACACTTGGAGGAAACTCTAAGGTTGCAATTTACCTACTGGAAGCAGAGATGTACCATTAGAAACATTAAAGTGGGAGAGGAAAATACCAAATTTTTCCATGCCATGGCCACAGAGAGATACAGGAATAACTCTATTTCTAGTATAACTTATGATGATGGGCAAGTCACCTCTGATCATGCAACAATTGCTGGATTATTTTTGCAGGAGTTCAAGCAGAGGATGGGATGCACAAATAATACACAAATGGGTTTTGATATGCCAAATATTATTAAGAAGGTTCAGGGACTAGAGGACTTGACCAAGCCCTTTTCTGAGCAGGAAATTGATTGTGTTATTAAGGAAATGCCTCCTGACAGAGCACCTGGGCCAGATGGTTTCACTGGCCTTTTTCTTAAGAAGTGTTGGCACATAATTAAAGATGACTTTCATCAACTGGTCAAAGAGTTGTTTGAGGGGCACCTTGATTTGGAGTGTATCAACAGTTCTCTCATAACCTTGATCCCAAAAAAGCTTTCACCTGAGGGTTTGAATGATTACAGGCCAATATCTTTGACAAATACTTGTTTGAAATTCCTCACTAAACTTTTGGCAAACAGGTTGCAGAAGGTCATCCTTTCCTGTATTCATAAAAACCAATATGGGTTTATTAAATCCAGGTCTATTCAGGATTGTCTAGCTTGGTGCTTTGAGTATATCCACCAGTGTAATGCTTCAAAGAGACCAATAGTGCTGATGAAATTGGATTTTACTAAAGCCTTTGATACTATTGAACATGATGCCATTCTTAGAATCTTAAGATACAAGGGTTTCAATGAAAAATGGATCTCTTGGATGCAAACTATTTTGTCTGCTGGCTCTTCTTATGTGCTTATTAATGGTGTTCCTGGTAACCATTTTAAATGTAAGAGAGGAGTCAGGCAAGGAGACCCAATGTCACCTCTTCTTTTTGTCCTTGCCGCTGACCTGCTTCAGTCTGTTGTCAACGACATGTGCAGTAAAGGAATTCTGACTTTGCCAATCCCTTCCAACAGCCAGGATTACCCCATTGTTCAGTATGCTGATGATACACTAATTGTGTTGCCTGCTATTGATCACCAACTGCTTGCTCTTAAAGACATGCTTGATGTCTTTGCTGCGACAACAGGATTATTTGTGAATTTTACAAAATCCCTTATGGTTCGTATGAACTTGTCATCTGATGAAGCTAACAGGTTGGCCTCAATTCTTGGCTGTAGCATAGGAACCATGCCTTTTACTTACATGGGTCTACCCATGGGGACTACAAGGCCCTCAATCCAAGACCTCATGCCCCTTCTGCATAGGATTGAAAGAAGATTGTCTGCCACTTCATGTTTTCTGAATCAAGGTAGCAGGTTGCAGTTGCTCCACTCTGTTCTAACATCAATGCCTATATACTTCCTGTGCACACTAGTCATCCCAACTGGAATTTTGAAGCAAATTGAAAGGATTCAGAGACAATGTCTATGGAGAGGAAACTCTGATACTCCGAGATAATCTCTGGCCGCCTGGGACTTGGTATGCATACCAAAAAACAAAGGGGGTCTTGGTGTGCTTAATCTCAGGGTGCAGAATGAGGCCTTCCTTATGAAGTTCTTGCACAAATTTTATAATCATCATGACATCCCCTGGGTTGGCCTTATTTGGAATGCCTACTATGCCAACTCTGTCCCTCATACTACCACGCTCTGTGGATCTTTTTGGTGGCGTGATGTGTTTAAATTGGTTGACAAATATTGTCAGATGGCTACTCCAGCGTTGGGTGATGGCAGGTCCATTCTCTTTTGGTATGACAGATGGATGGTTGAGCTTAAGGGTTCCTGTCTCAGTGAAAAATTTCCCAGGCTCTTCTCCTTTGTTATTGATGAGCAAGTTTCAGTGTCTGATGTGCTTTCCCAGGAGTTTTTGTCAAATTTGCACTTGCCCATCTCTACACAGGCCTTTGCTGAGCTTGAATGTCTTCAATAGCTGACTCATGATTATTCTTGCTCTGCAACTCATGACGCATGGATTTGGCCTTTTCATAAGGGTTGTTTCAGACCCAAATCCTTCTATGTGTATGAGCATCAACATATTGTTGTTGATCCAATCTTCCAATGGATTTGGAAATCTTCATGCACATTGAAAATCAAAATGTTTTGTTGGTTACTGCTGAGAGATCGTTTAAACACCAGAGACATGCTACTCAGAAGGCATTGGCATGTGGAAGATCATACTTGTGTCCTATGTCCATATCTGATCCATGAAGATCGTGCACATCTATTCTTCTCTTGTAATTTTAGCATTAGAGTCTGGAATTACTTGCAGATTATCTGGGACCCACAGCCTGGGATGACAACTTACAACATGGCAGTAAAGGCTAGGAAGGATGTTGGGCATTCTTTCTTCACTGAAGTGGTCTTTACAGCAGCTTCGAACATTTGGATCTTGAGGAATGGCAAGGTTTTCAGGAATGAGACACCTTCTTTCAGAGCATGGAGGCATAACTTCATCCATGATATAACCCTTCTTTCTCATAGGATAAAATGTAAATACAAGGATAGCCTTCTAACTTGGATCTCTAACCTTCCTTAGGTAGTGTTTTTCTTTGCCCTGCTTGGGTTGTAACTTTGTAAGTATTTCTGTCTTCCTCTTTTCTCTTCTTGTATGGACTTGTAATAGGACTTTGTTCTTTGTTGTTTTCAATAAAGAGCTGTGAGGCTGTTAACTTGCAGTACATATTCAAAAAAAACTATTTTCAAATTTGAAGGATGGAATTGAAACTCCAATGGCGCAACAGGTATGTTTTAAACTTGTTTCTTTAAGTGGTTTGCTGTTGTAACCTGCTCTATGTTGATTTCAGTTTCAATTGAATAAACAGTTATGTTCTCATGTCATTCACATTACAAGTGTTGTTATTGCTCTATTTTTACCCACACTTATATTCTGTCTATTCTGCTTTGTCTTGAACAAATATTATTTGAACTGTGTCTCTATCTTGATTTGGCAACAAAAACTAGAATGATATAGACCATAAAGTGACCATGGTACATAGATATATGTTTGTTTCATGCTGTTATCCTGTCCACTTTACTACTGAACTCATTTACAAAAATGAGTTTCATATACAACATGGTAAACATGTGATGTGTCTTCTTGTTTCTCTTTTAGAATGCAGACAAAATATTGGAGAACAGTACCGCGTTATCCAATGGTAAAGGAAGTAATGCAGATAAGGTTCAAGATAGTGAGACATCCCTGTTGGTCTCCAAGAAAGCTGATAAAAACTATCTTGACGACAGTGAGGGAACCCAAAAGTCCTGTCTTGATGTAGTGTTCGAGTTACTGGCCACTACTGCTGGCACAAGCTCTTCAAACTCGCTGCCTGAATCAGTTAGTCTTCTTGAGTCTCAACTTCAAGTTGAAAGACATCGATCAGATGTGCTACGGCAGGAAGCTGAAGGACTGAGGAAGTCCTTGCAGAATTCAGATGCATATTTTCTGGTGCAACAGCAAGCGCTAGAGGATTTAAGCGCCAAACAAGAGAAAGTTCATAAGCTTGCTAAGCATCTTGCTAGCATTATGGGTACCCAGGATATTGTTTCTTGAGATCTTCTGAAGTGGTTTCAGTTCTGGATTTGTTTTGCTACGGCGTTTATTTGCGCTGGTCGCCAACTTTGACAACCAGTGTATATGATATGCTGCTTTGTTCCCTATATTTGCACTGGTGGCGAACTTTGATGCCCAGTGGATGTAATATGTGTAATAGCTGTGATAGCCTAGCGTTAGTTGCTTGCGTATTTATTTCCTTGTTGTCTTGTTTATTTGTTTGCTTGTAGTCATTGCAGTTCTTTTTCCGCGGTTAGCTAGTGGCTGCAATAACCTATTTTTTAAAACCAGGCCACAATAACCATGGGCTAATATTTATTGTAGTGACACTGGGCCTCCTACTAGTCGTAGAAACAGTGGGCCTTCTACAGGCCGTAGAAACAATGGGCCTTCTACGGGACGTAGGAACAATGGGCCTTCTGCAGGCCGTAGAAACAATGGGCCTTCTACGGGACGTAGGAACAATGGGCCTTCTGCAGGCCGTATTATCAATGGGCCTTATACGGGACGTATAATCGATTGGCCAAACATGGGCCAAACAGACCGCATTATGGCCGTAAACGGGCTAGAGTTGGAATCGTCCGTTCATGGGCCGACCATAACGGGCCATCGTTAATGGGCCGTATTTGATGACGCTATGAAATCGGCCCAACGTATTAACGCACCACAAACGGGCCGACTGTAACCACGGGCTGAATTTGGCCCACAAGCAGAAAATGACAGTAATGGGCCGTAAGTAAATGAATGTTGGAAATGATCCCAAGAATAAATGGGCTCTAAGAAGGCCGAAAGATAACTTGAGCTAGAAACGGCCCAACGGAATAATGGGTCATTAATGGGTATAAAGTGATACACTGGTCATTACGGGACAGTTTCACCACGGGCCGTTAATGGGTGTAAAGTGATACACTGTTCATTACGGGCCAGTTTCACCATGGGCCGTTAGTAGGCCAAGAGTTACATAGGGCCTCATATGGGCCGAAAGACGTCATGGGCCATACATGGGATATAAGTGAAACGGGCTGGAATCATATTGGATGGCCCAGATGACGCTACTAGGCCTAATTCGGATAGGGCATAACGGGCCTTGGGTTAGCGGGCTGTAAATGGGCTATATTCGAACAGGCCGTTAACAGGCTTTCCATGGGCCGGCCCGCCAGCTTTTGACCAAGTCAAACGGGCCGGCCTTTTCATAGGAATGGGCCTCTGTTGGGCCGTGCCACGTGTCGATGTATCATAGGCGCCTATCTGACCCACTGACGAGCTGACATGTGTTTCGTCCGGCGAATAAGAATTTTACACGTGGAAATTTCCCATTGTTCGGGGCTGTTAACGGGTTATCGGATCCAAAACCCGACCCGATAGTTTAACGGCGTTCCGTTGCGGTGGATGCCATGTGTCGGTCACCCTTGACGAAAGCACTTCTGTGACGCGCGATTTATCGTCATGGAAGTGGACACTTCCGTGATGATAATTTTGGTAATGTCATGGAACACTTCTACGACAGCACAGGTATGACTATCTTGATTCTATCATAAATTTGTCATGGATGTACATGCATGACAAAAAAAGCGACCTACGGTGACAAACACGTATCATCGCGGAAGTGTATTTTTTTGGTAGTGCGAGTGGCTGCTGAGCACTATTTCGAAGAAGTTCTCGAGGGCGCTCGTTTGATAGAGGCCCAGTGCTCAAAGAATATTATGTTTGAGTGACATGTATTCCCATTGTAAACACAATGTTCTTATGAAATTTATTAAGGCTGTATTTATACTTTTTCCCGAAAGTAATATGATGCCTCATGTACGGTTATTTATGTATACATATGTATAACCTGAAAGATTGCAGTCGTCGGCTTCAGCCCCCACGCATATAATGTGGGGGTGTTCGCAGAAAACGCGTATTCACACTTAATCCAACGTCTTGGTCCTAATAAGGAGGTGATGGCGCAGCGAACTAGGCAACAGGACTACAATGCTTTAAAACTTTCACTTAGCCATAGGAGTTTGAAAGTGGGGCTACTATATATCCCCTGGTGGCTCCGCACTCTCCCGAATTCGGGGTCCATACATGCCTGGCTGGGAAACGGCCCTTCGTTAAGGTGGAGGAATTCTAACATTCCAATAGGTCATCGAGTGGTTGAACAGTCTCACGCTATATCATGACAGTCAGTTTTCGGCTTTCTCTACTGAGGTGCTCGTCCGGATGAACCGCGGCACAATCGCGCTAGTTCTCCTGGTGCCGCCTTAGCCGATAGAGCAGAACGTAAGGCAGCAAAACACAGGAGCCGGGCAAACCCAACATTTGACCAAATACATGATTCGGAGCTGATGCATATAAGGACAAACTCGCGACGCCGAACACTCCCTAAGGTATTCGGTCTTTATGGTGTAAACCGGGCCTAAACAGTGCCCTTGTAAGAAGCCCCTGGTGTCCAGGTACGTGCATTATTCTGACATGGCCACATGCAAAAACGCCAGCATCCTTCTCAATTGTACTGAGAATCCGAGGGATGTGTATCAACAAGAGACAGTAAAAAAGGTTTACGCAGGGTCTTAATCTAAAAAGAATCCTTGGAATGGGTCCCTGCTGCACGTCTGCGCCTGTGTCTCCGTTGTGCCGTATCCTGGACGGGTGTAGCACGATGGTCATCTGTAAAAGAGAGAAACTTAGGTGCAAAGTTGTTGTGCAAAAAGGTAGGTTTAAAGAAACCGTGTACAATTCAAGATGAGTAAAAATTGCTACTTGTCTGCGCGTTGAGCCCCTTGTATTTGTAATAGGGGTGTGGCCATCAAACCTGTATGAATTACATATAGCTACGCCGGACTCGTCTAACCATGTGCGTGGTCTTGACGACCTATCAAATGCTTTAGTTGGTGAGCCCGTTTTTAGTGTGCGGCTGCCAAGGCAGTCGCACTCTCTTCGGCGCGCAAGGATCGCTCAATATTTCCGTTCACTGTAATGGTGCCACATGGACCGGGCATCTTAAGCATGAGGGAAGCGTAATGCGGTATTGCATTAAAGCGAGCGAAAGCTTCGCGTCCAAGTAGTGCTTGATAGCCACTTTGGAACGGAGCCATGTGGAATGTTAAATTTTCACTACGGAAGTTATCAGGGAAGCTGAATATAACCTCTAGTAGCAGGGAGCCCGTGCAATGAGCCCCTGGGCCTGGCGTTACTCCTTTAAAGGTAGTATTGATGTGGCAAATTTTCATTGGGTCTATCCCCATTTTGCGGATTGTGTCCTTATATATCAGGTTTAGACTGCTGCCACCGTCCCTCATGACTCATGTGAAATGGTATCCGTCAATTATTGGGTCTAATACCAAGGCAGCCCATCCTGCACGCCGGATACTTGCTGAGTAATCCGGATGGTCGAAAGTGATTGGTTGAGACGACCAGTGGAAGGACTCTGCGGTGATAGGCCCCTGGGCATATTTCTCTGGGAGTGCCGCTTTGTTTCTCCCCTTGATCACGTGTAACACGTTCACTGTTTGGACTTCTGGTGGAAATTTCTTTTGTTCCCCAGTGTCTTGCATGAGAGGCTCATCCTCGTCTTCGCTTGGTGTATCCTCCCCCTTGTGTACGGTATTGAGCTTGTCGGATTGCTTGAATACCCAACATTCTGTGTGGGTATGATTAGCGGGTTTACTAGGGGTGCTATGGATCTGACATATTTGGTCCAGAATTTTGTTTAAGCTGCACAGTTCGTCTCTGCTGCCTTTAGAGGGCGGCTTTTGCTGACCTGGGCGAGAGCTTCTGAATCCGGCATTTACTGCCGTGCTCTTCGGGTTGTCTTCTTTATTCTGGCGCGTATTATTTATGCCGCGTCGTGATTTCCCATTTCTATCTCTAACTTCGGATGTACTTGGGTCGCTGGTGCTGCATCTGGCTAGCCAGCTGTCCTCACCCGCACAAAAGCGGGTCATGAGGCTTGTTAATGCTGCCATTGTTCTCGGTTTTTCTTGGCCGAGGTGTCTGGCAAGCCATTCGTCGCGGACGATATGCTTAAAAGCTGCCAAAGCTTCGGCGTCCGGACAGTCGACTATTTGGTTCTTTTTAGTAAGAAACCTGTTCCAAAGCTTTCGGGCTGACTCTCCGGGCTGTTGAGTTATATGACTCAAATCGTCCGCGTCCGGAGGTCGGACATAAGTCCCTTGAAAATTTGCCCGAAAAGCGTCTTCGAGCTCTTCCCAGCTTCCAATGGAGCTTTCGGGGAGGCTTTTAAGCCAGTGCCGAGCTGGCCCTTTGAGTTTGAGGGGTAAATACTTAATGGCGTGGAGATCATCTCCTCGAGCCATATGGATATGGAGGATATTGTCCTCAATACAGACCCCTGGGTCTGTTGTTCCGTCGTATGCCTCTATGTTTACGGGTTTGAATCCCTCTGGAAATTCATGGTCCAGCACCTCATCGATGAAACATAGGGGGTGTTCGGCACCCCTGTATCTGGGTGTACCGCGTTGTTCGGATGTGTGTTGTTTTGCATCGTATGCTGGAGCGCGCTTGCTGGTCCATAGATGGATCTGGTTGTGCTGTCCTTTTGGTGCGAGCCCTCGCGTGGATCGCGTATTGGCTTATGTGCGGCGTTGTTTGCCGCTCTATGTTGGCCGTGAGGTCGTCTATCTGGCCAGATGGCCGTTTTAATTTTTGGTTGGGGGGATCTAAGGCCTCATCATCGAATTCAGGTAGCAACTTCCACTTCGGGTAGCTCTTGGTTGGGTGATTACCACCGTACTTCGCTGCTGTGTTGAGCACTTTACTCCAACTAATTCTAAGTGTGTCTTGCGCAGCCTTGAGCCTTTGCTTCTGCTTTTTTAGACTCCTCGCGGTGGCAACGAGCCTTTGATGGGCATTCTGTTGCTCTGGGTGTCTGTCTGGTGTGATGTCGTCCGGACTATTATCTTTGACAGAGTCGGGTTGTTCGGTTTGATTCTCCGTGTTGCCGTGGTCTGGCGATGGTTCACCCTGCTCTAATGCTGGGTCTGTATGATCATTGTTTCTGCCGAGGCGGGATTTGGAGCGGTGCTTACGTCGCCGGTTTGACTGCTTCTCAAGGGGACAACCCTTCGTTGCGTCCTTCCGTTCCTTGTCGTCGTCTTCTTTTGGTGTGTCCACCATGTATACGTCATGTGATGAAGTGGGTGTCCAGTGCCCTGTGGGCAGTGGTTCCTGTTTGTCTCCTGCATCGTCGTCCATGCCGTGGATGTCTTCGGAGTCGGAGTCGAGCATGTCGGTTAAGTCATCGACAGTGGCTACCTAGTGGGTGGTGGGTGGGCCGCGAATTTCTTCGTCGTCCGCATCCCAATCCTGCCAGACATAGTTCGGCCAGGACCCTCCTGACAAGGAGAGAGACCTTAATGAGTTCATTACATCGCCAAAGGGCGAGTGCTGAAAAATATCTGCGGAGGTAAACTCCATGATCAGCGCCCAATTGGATTCGCTAGGAACGGGCCCAGGCGGTTCGAAGTCCGTGGCCGGAGAAGTATCCAGCAGTTTAATAACACGGCTCTCATGAAGGGTAAGATCGGTATTCGGCTCGATCGCCGTGGGGGATGCGGCCTCTGTGGCGGGGTCTATCCACCCGTCCATGGGAGGCGCAACTGGCTCCAAATTAAGGGTCGGAGCAGCTGCCGGTGCGATCTCCTGAACAATGTCTGATGGTAGAGCTAAATCGTACTCATCGTGACCGCCTGATGCACAAGGCAGAGGCTCGAATCTGTCGAAGATCAAGTCTCCGCGGATATCGCCCGTGTAGTTTAAGCTTCCAAACCTGACCTGGTGGCCAGGGGCGTAACTTTAGATCTGCTCCAGATGGCCAAGCGATTTGGCCCGCGGTGTGAAGCCTCCGAACACAAAGATCTGTCCGGGGAGGAAAGTCTCACCCTGGACTGCATCGCTACCGATGATAGGAGGAGCCATCAAGCCTAACGGCGACGACACAGAGGAACTCTCAATGAAAGCACCAATTTCGGAGTCAAAACCGGCGGATCTCGGGTTGGGGGTCCCGAACTGTGCGTCTAAGGCGGATTGTAACAGGAGGCAGGGGACACGATGTATTACCCAGGTTCGGGCCCTCTTGATGGAGGTAAAACACTACGTCCTGCTTGATTAATATTGGTGATATGGGTAGTACAAGAGTAGATCTACCACGAGATCAGAGAGGCTAAACCCTAGAAGCTAGCCTATGGTATGATTGTATGTTGTCGTGTCCTACGGACTAAAACCTTCTGGTTTATATAGACACCGGAGAGGGCTAGGGTTACACAAGGTCGGTTACAAAGGAGGAGATATACATATCTGTATTGCCTAGCTTGCCTTCCATGCCAAGTAGGGTCCCATCCGGGCACAAGACGAAGTCTTCAATCTTGTATCTTCATAGTCTAACAGTCCGGCCAAAGGATATAGTCCGGCTATCTGGAGATCCCCTAATCCAGGACTCCCTCAGAGACCTTTTCGTCGTGTTGGAAGCAGAGCTGCACGGCGTAGTAGAGCTTGTCCTGAGTGGGCGAAATGAGCACGGCTCCAGCCCCCACACCCTATCATGCGAAGGAGCCGTAGAAGTACCTGACCCATCCATTTGGCGACTCACTCCCCGGCGAAAGGGATCGGCCTTCGCTTGCTTCTGACCCTAGAGCGTCAGTCCATTCCGCCACGAAGTCGGCGAGTGCAGCGCCCTTGATGACCCTGGTGGTGATGGACTCCAGCTAAAATGCCTGCAATTTGATGTTCCACTCAGCGACCCTACCTGCAGCATTGTGGCTCCAGAGCACCCTCTCTAGTGGGTAAGCCGAGACGACCTTGATGGGGTGGCCTTGGAAGTAGTGGCGCAGCTTGCGCGAGGCGACGAGAAACGCGGGCAAGAGCTTCTACGGCATGGGGTAGCGTTCCCGCACGTCCTACAGTACCATGCTGACGAAGTACACTAGGTGCTCTATGAGGGTGGAAGTGTTGGTGGATTGGGAACTTGGTCGCCTACTGGGGCAACTGCGGCATCATGAGCGCCGTCTTGTGGAACCTGGTCATCCGTTGGTGTCGCCGAGGCTTCAGGGGCGCCGTCTTGGGGCCGCATCATCTTGACCAAGCGCACGACGTCGTGTGGCAGGCTCTTGGTCTGGCGCTCCTCCCGAATGGCCACCAGCGTTGCGCTGGCTGAGTGAGGCATGCCGGCCAGGTAAAGCACTAGGGGCTTGATAGCACGCGGCGCCACTGAGGGAGTCCTGGATTAGGGGGTCTCCAGACAGCCGGACTATATCCTTTGGCCGGACTGTTGGACTATGAAGATACGAGATTAAGACATCATCCCGTGTCTTGATGGGACTTTCCTTGGTGTGGAAGGCAAGCTTGGCAATACGGATATGTGGATTTCCTCCCTTGTAACCGACTTTGTGTAACCCTATCCCCCTTCGATGTCTATATAAAACGGAGGGTTTAGTCCGTAGGACAACAGACAATCATACGATAGGCTAGCTCTTAGGGTTTAGCTCTACCATCTCGTGGTAGATCAACTCTTGTAATACTCATATCATCAATATCAATCAAGCAGGACGTAGGGTATTACCTCCATCAAGAGGGCCCGAACCTGGTTAAACATCGTGTCCCCTGCCTCCTGTTACCATCCGCCTTAGACGCACAGTTCGGGACCCCCTACCCGAGATCCGCTGGTTTTGACACCGACATTGGTGCTTTCATTGAGAGTTCTACTATGCTGTCACCGTAAGGCTCGATGGCCCCTTCGATCATCGGTAACGATGCGGTCCAGGGCGAGGTTTTCCTCCCTGGACAGATCTTCCTATTCGGCGGCTTCGCACTACGGGCCAATTCTCTTGGCCATCTGGAGCAGATCGAGAGCTACGCCCCTGGCCATCAGGTCAGGTTCGGAAACTTAAACTACACTGTCGATATCTGTGGAGACTTGATCTTCGACGGATTCGAGCCCATGTCAGGTCCGCCACACAATCACGATGAGCATGACGTAACTCTGCCGTCGGACAATGTTCGGGAAATCGCATCTGCAACTACTCCGGCCTTCAATCTGGAGCAAATTGCGCCATCCGAGGACGGAGGAATAGACCCCGCCATGGAGGCCGCACTCTCAGTGGCGATGGAGACGGATACTGACTTCACCCCTTACGAGAGTCGTGTTGCCGAACCACTGGATTCATCTCCGGCCATAGACTCCGAGCCACCTGCATCCATGCCTATCGAATCCGATTGGGCGCCGGTCATGGAGTTCACCTCCGTGGATATCTTTCAGCACTTGCCTTTCGGTGATGTGCTAAATTCATTAAGGTCTCTCTCCTTGTCAGGAGAAACTGGGCCGAACTATGTCCGGCTAGAATGGGATGCGGACGACGAAGAAATTCCCTGCCCACCCACCACCCACTTAGTAGCCACTTTCGAAGATTTAACTGACATGCTCGACTTTGACTCCGAAGACATCGACGGTATGGACGACGATGCAGGAGACGAATAGGAACCACCGCCCACAGGGCGCTGGACCGCCACCTCCTCATATGATATATACATGGTGGATACGCCCAAAGAAGGCAATGGCGATGAGACAGCGGAGGATGACCCCTCCAAGAAGCAACCCAAGCGGAGACGTCAGCGGCGCTGCTCTAAGTCCCGCCATAGAAAAAGTAGTGATACCGGCACAAGAGACAATAACACTCCGGATAGTGCCGAAGACGACAACAATCCCCCCCAGCACGATTTAGAACGGGAGGGTGAACCAGCTAGCCCTCCAGAGCGGGCAGCAGATGGAGAATCAAAGGAGGACAATTACATGCCTCTCTCCGAAGATGAGGTGAGCCTCGGCGACAAAGAATATATCGTGCCTGAGGATCCCATCGAACAGGAGCGCTTCAAGCGCCGGCTTATAGCCACAACAAATAGCTTGAAGAAAAAGCAACAACAGCTTCAAGCTGATCAAGATTTGCTAGCAGACAGATGGACCGAAGTCCTTGCAGCCGAGGAATACGAACTCGAGCGCCCAAACAAGAGTTATCCAAAGCGCAGGTTGCTACCTCACCTCGAGGAGGATGCGGCTGACGGACCACCTCGTGGCCAAGACAGAAAGGCATTTCAGCCAGAAGTCAAGACCGCACCCTGCCGCTAATCAAACAAAAATACCAAGGCCCGGGGAAACACGCGGGGCCTACGAGACGCATTGGAAAACAAGGCAAAACATGCAAGATCGATCTACGGATCACGGGGGCGCGCACCAATACGTGACGATGATCGTCATGCCGGATACACTAAAAGCAAATCCAGCCAAGCCGAACACGGCAGACAAGACTCGTATAAACCACGTCGCGATATAGCCTGGCACAGAGGCGCCGCACACCCCTTATGCTTCACTGATGAAGTAATGGATCACGAATTCCCAGAAGGGTTTAAACCTATAAACATCGAATCATACGATGGTACTAAAGACCCCGTGGTATGGATAGAAGACTTATTCCTCCACATTCACATGTCTCGCGGGGATGACCTACATGCCATCAAGTATCTCCCGCTAAAACTCAAAGGGCCGGCTCGGCATTGGCTCAATAGCTTGCCGGCAAACTCCATCGGAAGTTGGGAGAACCTGGCAGAGGTATTCCTGGAAAATTTCCAGGGAACTTATGTGCGACCGCCGGACGCTGACGATTTAAGTCATATAACTCAGCAGCCAGGGGAATCGGCTAGGAAATTCTGAACCCGGTTCCTAACCAAGAAGAACCAAATTGTCGACTGTCCGGATGCAGAGGCCTTAGCGGCATTTAAGCATAATATCAGTGACGAATGGCTCGCCCGACACCTCAGCCAAGAGAAGCAAAAATCCATGGCAGCCCTCACGACACTTACGACCTGCTTTTGTGCGGGCGAAGATAGCTGGTTGGCTCGTAGTACCAATACAGCTAGTAAACCTGGCATATCAGAAGCCAGGGATAGCAACGGCAAACCACGACGCAACAAACACAAGCGCCGCAAATATGGTGAAAACGCCAAAAATACGGCAGTTAATGCCGGGTTCAGGGGCTCAAAGTCTGGTCAGCGGAAAGGGCCACCCAAAAAGACAAATCCGGGTCCATCCAGTCTGGACCACATACTCGCTCGCCAATGCCAAATTAATGGCACCCCAATAATGCCAGCCACCCATACCAACAGAGAATGCTGGGTCTTCAAACAAGCTGGCAAGGCAGGCGCTAAAGACAAAGAGGGGTGTCAAAGCAACAATAGCGACGAAGAGCCCAGATCACCAAACACAGGAGGGCAAAAGAAATTCCCCCCCCCCCCATATTCAATCGGTGAATGTGGTACATACCACCCAAATTGCCAACTTGGACCAGATACGCACCCTTAGGGATGGCGGCTCAACGGAACTAGCCGTCCCACAATATAAGCTAGGGCCGATCACCTTCAACCGCACGGATCGTCCGGTTAACGCCAATTAGGGCAATCCAGCAGCATTAATCCTCGACCCAATAGTAGACGGGTTCCACCTCACTCGAGTCCTTATGGACGGAGGTAGCAGTTCAAATCTGCTTTACCAGGACACTGTGCGCAAGATGGGCATCGATCAAGCCCACTAAAGACACTTTTAGAGGCATCATACCAGGTATGGAGGTTAGCTTTACAGGCTCCATTGCCCTCGAGGTAATCTTCGGATCACCAGAAAATTACTGTATCGAAGAGTTAGTATTCGAAATCGCCCCTTTCAGCAGTGACTATCAAGCACTGCTCGGGCGAACCGCGTTCACTCGATTCAACGCAGTGCCACATTATGCCTACCGTAAGCTCAAAATGCCCAGTCCACGAGGTGTCATCACGATTCATGGCAAGGCCGAACCTTCCTTCAGCACCAACAAATACATCACTGCCTTAGCAGCAGAAACAATGAGCAGCGCCTTGCAGCCGAACCTCGAGTCAACACCCAGGCTCCCGGACACCGTCAAGGGGCTCCGAACTACTTGGCGGAAGGATACCCCGGCTCGTCCAGAGCTCAACTAAAACACTCCGGCGAAGGCCATGACAGGCCGAACTCAGCGGCTCAACCGCCCTCCGGCACGCAAACATTTCTTATATTTCCTTCGCAGGTTCACCTTTGCACCGACTAGGACGGACTCCACGGAGGCAGCTTGAACGTGTCAGGGGATCCTTAGACATTCCCCGCAGTGAATGTCCGGCTATAATATGGATCCGCACTCAAACTCTTCCCCCTGGTCACAGCAGGTTCTGCTATCACAACTCCTTTTTTTATCACATTACTTGTACCCACACGCATAGACGTATTATTTAAATACAACATGTGGAATTATATGACGTTTACCTGCTGATTATTTCTTATCAAAATCATTTCGTCAAGTGGCATCCGTACACAGCGATATGCCTTAAATATGCCAGGGGCTTCGTTTTTCCCGTAACACGGCAATAAAAGTCCGAACACGTTCATGGAAGTTCGGCACCCCGAACCTATAGCATTATATGCATCAGCTCTGAATCATGTGTTGGGTCAATAGTTGGGTTTGCCCGGCTCCCATGTTTTGGTACCTTACGTTCCGCTATATCGGCTAAGGTAGCACTGGGAGAACTACTGTGATTGTGTCCCGGTTCTTCTGGATGAACACCTCAGTGGAGAAAGCCGAAAATTGACTATCATGATACGGCGAGAGCTGGTCAGCTGTTCGAGCGGTCACAAAATCTTTAAGGATTTCTCCCGCATAATGTCATAACCAATGCAGCATGCGATGGATCGGCTTTTTCTCCGATCAGGTGCTTATAGAGCCCCTAGTATGGTCTTCCGAACACAAGGGGTTGTGCCCACCATACTAAAGCTCCCATGGATAAGTGAGAGTGACAAAGCCCTATAGTCTGATTGCCTGGTTAGTTGTGCTGAGCACCTCCTTCGGAGGACCCAAAACTGGGATAAAGTGTGCTCAGGTTTATCCCGAACACACCCGTACTTCTCACGTCGGGGCAGAAGCCGACGACTCGCCAACTCTTAGTTTTAACATAAAAACGGCCGCACAGGAGGGTAAAATTTTACATAATAGGCGACATATAAACGACCTTGTTCAAACATTACAAAGGACAACATGATCGGAATTGATGGAAATATTATGTCCTAGGTGCATAGCTCCGCTGCAAGGTAGGATCCTTTTCAGGACACTCTTATAATATAATTCGGGCTTGCGGTGCTCCTTCCCTCTGGCGGTCCCTCGGTCACTAGCTTTTCGGCATCCATCTTCCCCCAGTGCACCTTTGCGAGGGCGAAGGCCATTCGCGCTCCTTCTATACAGACCGACCGCTTGATGACGTCAAGTCGAGGGCAAGCGCTTACAAGCCACCTCATGAGCCCGAAGTAGCTGCTTGGAATCGGCTCGGCAAGCCATAGCCGGATAACCATATCTTTCATGGCTAGTTCCGCCGCCTTATGTAGTTCGATCAGCTGTTTCAGTTGATCGGCAAAAGGCGCCAGATAATTCGGTGCCAAATACTGCGACCAAAATAGCTTATTGGCGGTGTTCGTTCCTTCGACTTGGTAGAATTGAGCAGCATCTGATATGCTGTGAGGCAGCTCGGCAAATACACCTGAGAAATCCGGATTCACAATCAGAAACATAATTTTCCCTTTAAATACTTGCTTTACATGGGAAAAGCCTTACCCGCCGCGATCTTCCTCGCCTCTTGGATTCCCTGCAGGGCGCTTTGGGTTTCCCCCCGGGCATCGCTCGTGGCTTGATGCACCTTAGTGAGTTTGGACTCTTTCTCTGTTAAACTCTGCTCCAAGGTCTCGCATTTACTTACGGCCTCTTGCAGCTCCTGCTCAGCTTTAATAACTCTGGCCTCGTGTTTCTCACGAAGAGTCCGCTCCGTGGCCGCCTTTTCCTCAGCCTCGGCAGCGGCCCTTTTGAGGGCCTCGACTTCGGTCATACCCCTAGCACAAATTATGCGGCTTATTTCATACTGAACATTTATTTCACAATAAATGCGTGCAACACTTGTGCATACCTTGTTTATCCCTCAACTGCATTTTCAATTGGCCAATTTCTTCTATGGCCCGCTCCAGACATTGGTTCAGTCCAGAGATCTCCGCAGTACGAGAGGTAGCAGCCGCTACAGGTATCTGCTTGAAACAGAAGAGAAATCAATATCATTCAATGAGTCTTCCTGTGATCATCAATGCGATCCCTTGTCCGGTTCTTTCTTTCACCGAACAGTGTATCAGGGGCTACTATCTATACAATGACACTCTTCGGCAACTTATAAAACATACCTCAAAGGCTCTTATAAGGTTGATACAGGTTTCATTCAGTCCACTCTCAGTTGACTGAATCTTCTTAATCACCGCACCCATAAGGTCACGGTGTTCGTCAACGATGGAGGCGTCTCGTAACGCCACCAACAAAGCATCCGACAACTCTGGATGGACAAAGGTCGCCGGCGGAACAGGCACGCCCCCTGCAGCCAAAGGAGGCTGCCTTCTTGATCCTGGAGCCGTATAGGCCTCTGGAATCGCATCCGGTGGGGAGCCGAACTCAGGATCGCCCACGCCGTCAGACCCCTTGGGAATCTTTTCCCCCATCTGTCCGGCCCCTGCGGTTTGACCTCCAGGTGCCGCCTTCATGGTTTCTTCCTGTCCTCCTTGGCCGGGGTCCTTCTGGGACGAAGCCTCGGTGGTATGCACTTGTTTGGAGGAAGGGGCCTTTGGGGGTGTCCCGGTCTCCATAGCGTATGGGCTCAGCAGGTCCTTTGATGAGGATTGTTTGGTACGGGACCACACCAGACTACCAAAAAATATGGCTTAAGGTTAAAATACTAAGCCACGATGTTGGGGATATGATTATTGGAGGTAAACCGGCTAGGAGTGGCCGGGTTAGCTCCATGAAGATAGAAGCCCATGAAGATGTCAGGATGGAGGTGCTTTACGAAGGCCCAAGGCCCAAAGGCGGGTTAAGGCCTGTAGATGTAAACCGACTCTTTCATGTAACTTGTATTGAAAGTTAAAGGAATAGAGACCGAGACGGACACGTTTATGATCCGGCCTCAGGACTCAGTAAACCAGAGGGCGTCAACCTATGTATATAAAGGGACAACCCGACCGCGGTTTAGGGACAACAGACAACTACTAGAGAGCAAGGCAAAGCGGATTTTCTCCCTGGTCATCGAAACCCTAGCAATACCAATCACAACTAGACGTAGGCTTTTACCTTCAACGAAGGAGCCGAACTACTATAAAATCCCTTGTGTCCCTTTATCCGGTTTAACCCCTTTAAGTTAACCCGTAGCGATGGTTCCGCGACTAAGTCCTTTCACGAGGACATCTGCCATGACAAACCCACGACAATTGGCGCCCACCGTGGGGCTATCGCACGATGGTTTCGAGTTCTTGAAGGGCAGCTTTGATGGACTCAAGGGATACGTTGTGGGCCGGATGACGAAGAGTCATCGTGTCAAGCTCTACATCGATGACATAGGATGGGGTCCCGAGGCCAGTTTGATCGAATATAGGTACTGGGTCCCCTTTGGTGGGATTCACGTCTTCATCGGCAAGATCGGCGAACCGGGCCCTGAGCCCGACACCTGCACCGACATCATCGAGACGGCTCAGCGTGCAAGCCCTTCTCCGGTTGAGCCCGCAGCGAGGCATGTTTTCGTAGGTGTCATCCATGGGGCGGAATATGAGGACGGACCGGCATCTGATGGAGAAACCATTGTCTGTTCTAATGACGAGTCTTCAACTGGAGAGACCAAATCATTGTATCAGTTGCAGGACAGCCGGATTAGCGGAGGTTCCGATGGCAACAGTATTCCGGACCGCCTCGATCTACCAAACCAGGTCACTGTTTTCATGGCCGGTACACAACCAGTGCATCACTCCTCTACCACCGCGGCAATGCTCTCCGGTTCAGCAACAGCAATGCCAGCAGGGGCAGGGGGCTCTGTGCCACCTCCGGCCCAAGTTTTGTCTGATTTTTTCGACGCTTTAGCAACGTTGATGGCAGCAGAGGTCAACGCCGCAGCCCGGGATCAGCACAATGCGGAGATTGCAAAGGTGAAAGACCAGATAACTCAGGCTAAAGCGGACTTGGCGGCAGAGAACGCCAGGATGGCTACAGAATGGGCCGAGTTGGAAGCTCAGGCCTACTAGCTTAGGTTGGACCAGAATGCTTCAAATGAGGTCATGAGGAGAAGATACCGGTCGCACCTCCCACCGGGTTATGAGCCAAGAAATCTCTTCAACATGCCAGGAGTAGGAACCAGTAACCAGCCAGTGGTAACCCGGACGGAGGCGCCGGGAACAGGAGCGCCGGTTCAGCCGCGCATGATGGACCCGCCTCATTAGAACAACGTTGTGCCATAGTATATTCCGATGCCCCCAGGGCATTACTCCAACCCTTTCGACAACATTGTGGCCGCCGCTTCCGATTGGCAGCCCTCCCGACCGACGGTGAGTCACCAGTTGCAATTGAGACACGACGGGTCAGAGAGCTCCTTCAAACAGCTTTAAACCAACAGCAGGCTTATTCGCATAGTCGTGAGAGGATTCATTCCACCCCCCGTCCAAGTCGGAGCTACAGAAGGCACGTTGAGGATGAACTGGCTGTATCCACTAGTGCACGTCACCGTAACTCACCGCGATGGCCCAACCCGGCAGGTGGAGGTGCTAATGCACAGGATGTGGTGGATCCTGGTCGTGCACGCCGAGAGGCCGAGTTAGCAGCTTTGCATGCAGCTCGTCAACCTACTCTGGTTCGCCCTACCGCTTCAGTGGAGCCAGGTGTGGTATTCAGTTCCTTACGAGTGCCGTGTCTCACCCCTGCTTTACGTAATGTGTGACTGCCCAAGGATTCTAAAGGCCCTCGTAAGGATCCCAATGACACTGCCGATTTGCAACCAGAGTCATGGGTTGAAAGTTATGAGATGGCAATGGAGATGTTAGATGTGGATGAAAGAGTGTGCGCTAAATATTTCACCATGATGTTGGAGGGGACAGCTCATACTTGGTTAAAGAGCTTACCAGTTAACTCTGTCGGATCATGGGCCGAGTTAAAACACCGGTTTATCCAGAATTTTAAGGATACTTGTAAGGAGCCTATGTCGATTGTGGACCTAGCCGCTTGTGTTCAAGAGGATGGGGAGTCTACAACCCATTAGGTGAAGTGGGTCTTAGCTATTCTGCATTCATCGGATCGCATCAATGCGGACACAACAGTGTTAACGTTGGAGGGCAATTGCCGGTTTCTACCGCTAAAACAGAAGTTAGGAAGGCTCAAACGTCACTGCAATGATATGGCAACGCTTATGGCTGCTTTGGTTAAATATGCCGATTCAGATAATACCAAGGACCCTGAGTCAGAGGAGGACAAACTGGGGAAAGGGAAGAAGAACGGCAACACCAAGGGACAGCAGCATAACCCGGCAGGTCATGGGAACAATGGTAAGCGCAAGGCAGACAATAGTTTGGACTTTGTGGCTAACACCAATGCTCAGGATAACGGTCAGCGTCATAAGGGTAAACAACCCCAGAAGGGTGGAGGTTCAGGCCCCAATCTGGAGCACCTGCTAAATCAACCTTGTCCAAAGCATGGATCAAAGGAGAGGCCAGCTTCACATCTTTGGAAGGATTGTTATATCATGCGAGAATTCAAGAACTCCAATATGTTTCAGTACGACAATGGCCCACCCAGCGGTTCAGGAGGTGGTTTTCATGGGCCAGGTTATGAGGCAGTAGCTCCGGTTCAGGATTTCAAGGCAATCAAACCGGATATAGCAATCAAGGGAACCAGGGCAACCAGGGAGGTTATAACCATTAGGGGAATCAGCAGCAGCAGTCGCGTTATCAGAGCAATCCGAAGCAGTTGAATAGTGGGCAGTATCATGTCTTCACCACTAGCTTCTGTAAGCGCGATCAGAAGCTTCACAAGAGGGCTGTGAACTCTGTTGAACCGGCAGTGCCTCAATATTTGCGCTGGTCTGAGCAACCCATTTTATGGAGTAGAGAGGATCACCCCCCCCCCCGGGTTGATAATCTGGGTCATCTGGCTTTAGTGGTGGCACCTCAAGTTGGGGGGTATAACTTCACCAAAGTGCTCATGGATGGGGGAAGCAGTATCAATATTCTCTACTATGACACCTTCGGCCGTATGGGGTTGACAGATAAGAATCTTAAACCATCGAACACCGTTTTTCATGTTGTGGTGCCCGGTAAATCTACATATCCAGTGGGCAAGATAGCCCTAGAGGTGGCCTTTGGAGATGATCATGATTCAAGGTCAAAAACATTGACTTTTGAGGTGGTGAAAATCAAGAGTCCGTATCACGCTCTGTTTGGGCGACCGACTTATGCCAAGTTCATGGCGAGGCTGTGTTATGTTTATCTGCAGCTTAAGATGCCAGGTCATAAGGGGACCTTCACAGTACATGGGAGCAGGAAGATTGCTTTGGAATGTGTGGAAGGTTATGCGACTTACGCTGAGTCGGTTTGTGATCCGGAAGATCTGAAGTTTTACAAAGACAAGGTTGATCCGGCAGACATGACTTCTTTGAAAAAGCCAACTACAGAGCACGATCCGACGTTGAAGTTTAAATCGGACACAGACACTAAAATGGTTGATTTTGTTCCTGGCGATTCGTCCAAGAAGTTCAGCATCAGCGCTAACCTGGATCCCAAATAGGAAAGCGCGCTCGTCAAGTTCATCTGTGAGAACCGAGACATCTTTGCATGGAAGCCTTTTGACATGCCAGGTGTGCCGAGGGAACTCGCTGAGCACACACTTAATATAGATCCTAAGTTTAAACCGGTCAGACAGTTTCTCCGCCGCTTCAACGAAGAAAGGCGCAAGGCTATGGGTGAAGAGGTAGCTCGGTTGTTGGCCGCAGGGTTTATCGTGGAGGTATTTCACCCAGAGTGGTTGGCTAATCCGGTGCTGGTTCTCAAGAAAAACGGCAATTGGCATATGTGTGTGGACTACACAGACTTGTACAAGGCTTGCCCAGCAGATCCCTTTGCCCTCCCTCGTATTGATAAGATTATTGATGCTACGGCGGGTTGTGACCGCTTGTGTTTTTTGGATGCTTATTCTGGTTATCATCAGATCAAAATGGCAGCTAAGGACCAGGAGAAGACAACTTTTATAACTCCCTTTGGAGCCTTCTGCTATGTCTCCATGCCCTTTGGGCTCAAGAGTGCCCAGGCGACTTATCAATGTTGTGTTCAGAATTGTCTTCATAAGCAGATTGGGCGCAATGTTCATGCATATGTGGATGATATTGTGATAAAGTCTAGGAAGGAGGAAACATTGATAGATGACTTGAGAGAAACCTTTGACAACCTCCGGGTTTACAAGATGATGCTCAGTCTGGACAAATGTGTCTTTGGTGTCCCGGCAGGCAAACTCTTGGGCTTTCTGGTATCAAACAGGGGCATTGAGGCTAATCCAGAAAAAATTTCGGCAAACACGTCTTTGGCTAACCGGCGTGTATCAATGACGTTCAACGTTTAGCCGGCTGGATTACAGCTTTGAGCCGGTTTATCAGTCGTCTCGGGGAGAAAGTTATACCTTCATACCAGATGTTAAAGAAAACGGATGACTTTGCTTGGAGCGATGCGGCTGATAAAGCGTTTGAGGATCTGAAGAGGTAGTTAGCTGAACCGCCTGTGCTTGCAGCTCTGGTCGAAAAAGATCCCTTACTGATGTATGTGGCTACTAATGCCAGGGCTGTTAGTGTGGCTATTTTTGTGAGTGCAAGGAGGCTGGAAAGGAATATCCGGTTCAACGGCCGGTTTATTATATCAGTGAGGTGCTTATCGAATCAAAGCAGAGGTATCCACATTGGCAGAAGCTGGTGTATGGGGTGTTTATGGCAAGACAGAATCTCAATCATTACTTTCAAGGTCATCCTATCATAGTGGTCAATTCAACCCCTCTGGGAGATATCATTCGAAACAGAGAAGCAACTGGCCGAATTGACAAGTGGGCTATCGAGCTTGGACCTCACGGGCTCAAATATACACCTCGTACAGCAATCAAATCTCAAGCACTTGTCGACTTCATCAATGATTGGACAAAGTTGCAGGCACCAGAGGAAAAGCCAGATAACATGTATTGGACTATTCACTTTGATGGGTCCAGGCTATTGGAGGGCTAGAGGGCTGGAGTTATATTAACTTCCCCATGAGGTGACAAGTTTTGTTATGTTCTTCGCTTAATGTTCCCTCGTACTAACAATGCAGCTGAGTATGAGGCCTTACTCCACGGTCTTCAGATGGCTAAGGAGATGAACTTAAGTCGGGTTAAGTGCTTCGGTGACTCGGATCTGGTGGCTCAACAGGTATCTGGCACTTGGGATTCTAAGGACCCACTCATGGCTGCGTATCGACGAGAGGTGGACATAGTGGCTGGTCATTTCAAGGGTTATCAAGTTGACCATATAGACCGGCGAAAGAATGAAGCGGCGGACGCTTTAAGTCGCCTTGGCTGTTAGCGTAAACCGGTCCCACCTAATGTTTTCCTCGACGTCCTACACAATCCGTCGGTGAAGATACCAACAGAGGATGAGTTGGCTATTCCTGACCCAGAGGCCCAATTGGTGGAAACTTTGCATGTTATACCGGATTGGACAGTCCCGTACTTGGTTCACATGAACCGGGGTGAGTTACCTGAGGATGAAACCTTGGCCCGGCAGATAATCCGGCGTTCCAAGTCAATGACCATAATCAATGGGGAGTTACATCGTTTCAGCGTCACAGGGGCAATTCAACGTTGTGTATCTCCTCAAGAGGGTTGTGAGATTTTTCGAGAAATCCACGAAGGAGATTGTGGTCACCATGCCGGTTCAAAATCCTTGTTGTCTAAGGCCTTTCGTCACGGTTTCTATTGGTTGACAGCCCATGCTGATGCTGAGGATTTAGTCAAAAGGTTTGGCGGCTGTCAAAAATTTGCACACCGCGCTCATGTTCTGGCTCAGGAGTTGAGGATGATTCCAATAACTTGTCCATTTGCAACTTGGGGGCTTGATATGGTTGGACCCTTTAAGAGATCCAAGGACAAAAAGACCCACCTATTAGTGGCAGTGGACAAGTTCACCAAGTGGGTGGAAGCAGAGCCAGTGAGTAAGTGTGATGCAGCCACGGCGGTTCAATTCATCAAAAAGGTGATATTCCGGTTTGGTTTCCACACAGTATTATAACTGACAATGGTACTAATCTGTCAAAGGGTGAGATGGAGGAATTTTGCCAACGAGAGCACATCCGGCTTGATGTAGCATCAGTGGCTCACCTCCAGTGTAATGGTCAAGCAGAGAGGACAAATCAAGAAATTTTGAGAGGAATTAAACCCTGGCTTATGGTTCCTTTAAAACAGACACCGGGTTGTTGGGTGGAGGAGTTACCTTCTGTGTTATGGAGCATCAACACCACACCTAACAGATCTACGGGTTACACGCCTTTCTTCATGGTTTATGGAGCAAAGGCAGTTCTTCCAAGTGACATCTGTCACGACTCGCCCCGTGTGGCGGCTTATGTTGAAGCTGACTATGAGAAGGCACGCCAGGACTCACTGGACCTGCTAGATGAGGAGCGTGATCTTGCAGGAGCACATTCGGCAATTTATCAACAAGATCTCCGACGTTATCACAACCGCCGGGTTAAGATCAGAACTTTTCAAGAGGGCGATCTGGTACTCCGACTCATTCAGGATCAGACTGATATGCACAAGTTATCCCCACCTTGGGAAGGACCTTTTGTCGTCAGCAAAAATCTGCGTAACGGGTCATACTACCTCATTGATGTTCGAGAGCACAAAGACTCACGTAAATCGGAGGAGGAGACCAAGCGGCCGTGGAATATAGCTCTTCTTCGGCCTTACTATACTTGAGCCACATGCTCTTCTTATGTACATACTTATGACAATGTATATATTATATAATAAACCGGAGCCTCGAATAAAGCGGGGTCTCTGTTCTTTTTACATCATGTGTGATCCTATAGGAGCTTCTACTGACAAAGCGGCGTTTTATTAACCCGGCCTATACGGCCACACAGATATAAAGAAAATCACTAGGGGGCTTGGTCGTATCCGAACCATAGCTACACCTCTTGATTAGTTTAAAACCAAAAAGGGATATCACTAGGGGCTTGGTTGTCTTTACACCATAGCTACACCTCTTGATAGGCTTCAAGCCAAAAAGAAATTATGTGGAACCAAAGATAGTCTGTTGCATTAAGCATAGCTCAAACATAGGTAACCACTGAGCACAAGCTCAAATATTACCTGGGGGCTCCTTGCTGCTCAAAGAACAATGAGCTTGCACCCTTGTAATAGGCTATCAAGCCAGGCTTGGAAGCCAGGTGTATTCACCTATAACCCCGGGTTATCCTGCCTCTTTAAGTAAGCCACTCTGTCCAGGTAAACCTGGTATGACCCATCGAACGTTTGACAAGTCAATCCCATGGACCCTGAACTTGTCAAAGTTAAAACGGTGATTGGTTAAAGATTGAGGTCCATCTTAAAAGGCTTTGCAAAATGGTTTAACTCAGCGGCCTGGCAGCCCATGAAAAGCCTAGATTATGGGCCTGGCAGCCCATGAAAAGCCTTGCATATTTCTTGTCTTTGCTATTTTTTATGACAAGGGATTTATGAATATTTTCTGATAAACCGGTGTTCATTACAACCCGGCATGACTTTCAATGCTTAGTTGTCAGTACATGATCAGTTTTAAATCGGTAGTATATTCTTCAGGTCTGGTTTTTGACTAGATGTCACCAGCATTATGTGGCTATTATATCCCAATATGGTTTCTATATGAGCCGGCAAGAGGGCAAGGAGTTAACAACACTCCAGATTGGTGTTTTTTCACCTTTACCATACAAGAAGTTGGTCAGCCAACAAGGTATGTCATAGATATTATTTATTTTATCTGATTAGTATAAATCATGGTTATCCATCCAAGTTATGTATATATTTTTTGGGCATCATGACCCGTCAAGTGGTAAACCACCAGGACACTTTCAAGTTCTTCTATGCAGAACACAAAGTATAATGGACTATGCATAAATAGATCCCAAAAGTGGAACAAGTTTTCAAAATATCAAGCAACACAAGCATGCTCGATGGCATGGCAGATAAAGGTGTTTCGGCTATCGTATTACAAGGAGCTTCAAAACGGCCCGAATTGAATAATTGTTTTCAAGCAGTGGCAGACTATAGCTGGTAAACCGGTCGCCGGTCTAGGATGCTTCATCGGGATAGCTTGACGATTGAGGGTCATCTTGTGCAGTCACATCCTCTTCATCCCTCCCCAGACGCTGGAAATCAACCGTTGACCAATCGATTCCGGTTAAAGCTTGAAACACGGCCTCTTCATGGATAAGGGTGGAGGGGTCAATATCAGGAGCGTAAGTATGCTTACGGATTGGAGGCACAAGCTCTTCAACATCATGGATCACAGCAGGCTGTCTCTTTCCCTCGGCATCGTAAACCGGTTGGAAGTGAGATAAATCTGTGTCCTCCGCCAGTTTGCTTGCTATTGGCCGCATCTCCTTTGTCACCCTTCGCAGATCATCATTATTGAAGTCTGAGCCGTCCTCTTTTAGGCCAGGATATCCTTTGATGATACATGTCGGTTCAAGATCCGGAATCCATGCCTTGGCCCGGATTAGCGCGGTCAGCGCTCCTAATCTTGCGGCTGATTTCTTCAGTTCGGTGATCCAGACAGGTAGCATGGCCAGCTTCTCATGTGTTTCCTTTATCAACAATGGCGCCGGCTTGTTATACGCTGCAGTGCAAATAGCACGCTGGGATCCAGAGTATAGCTGTTCCATCAAGGTGTACGCCGCTTTAACCTTCATCCGCATGTCAGAGCCCAGATGAGCAATGCGGGTCCCTGTCATGGTTCAGCATCAGTAAACCGGCCATTGATAAAATCTTATGATTAGACAAACTGCACGAGAGAGCACTTACCAAATAGAGCGGATGTCATGGCGTCAATCTGCCACTTTAAGCCGGACAGTTCTTCCACTACCGGTTTCAGGGCTACATCTGCATCCTCGGCCTTTTTTATCAAACCAGCCTTTTCTGTTTCCCAGTCAGCACGCTCCTTGTTGAAGGTCTCTTTCAACTTCTCCATAGCTGCCAAGGCATTGGTCAGCTCCTCTTTGGCTTTAGAAGCCTCTGCTTGTTGAGACTTTACGTTCTCTTGAAGATAAGCGGTTTGAGCATCCCTTTTACTCAGCTCGGCCGACAAAGACGAAGATATATCAACAATGAGATGTGAATTTTCTAAGTACCAAGCGTATAACAAGTTATGCACTTTGTACTTGGGGGCTAATGCCTATTTGCTTTCTCATCAGCATATTTTTCACAAGTCTAAAGTACAATGCAAGCATTATCCTTAACACTTGGGGGCTAATGTACATCTGTTCAAAGCTGACGCGTTGATTAAAGACTCGGTTTACCTTGCAAAGCTAAACCGGCCCTTGGGGGCTACACCGATGAACACTACATGAGTACAATGATAAAGTACCGGTTTCTTTCTAAACGATGATTTCACATATGAAGGATCATCATGCAAGGATTAAGATATTACAAAGACCCGGTTTACCTCGTAAAAAGCTAAACCAGCCCTTAGGGGCTACTTGGGTTGATGTTTATACTTTGAAATTAAGAAAGGAAAGGTAATGAAAATACCTCATAGCATTCTTTCATCAGGTTCACCAAAACGGCTTCATAATCACGGTTTGTGTGCAGACGGTTTAGAAAACTGGGGTGGAGTTCTTGAGCGCTGAAATGAGCATAGCTTCCCAAGTCAGTGCTCCATTTGCCTTTTTCCATGGTAGCACGCTCTTCCTTGGCTCTATGTTGAGCCAAGATTACAGGATGGCCAGGAGAGGTGTGACCAATACCAGTAATGGTAACCTCGCCTTCTTTATCTCCAGCAGCTTTGTCTGGAGTTGATGGAGTTTCAGTAGCTCTCACTGGACTAGCCTGGATTGGATCTGCTGGTTCAGTATCAGGCACAGCAGTAGCAGCTTCTGGTTGTTCATTGATATTGTGATCTTGACGGGGTGGCTCATCAAAGGTGACTTCAGGATTGGGACCCTCCGGTTCACCAGTTTGGTCCAGTTCACCTGCTTGCTCCTGTTCAAGAACCACCTGGTCTTCAGACGGATTGTTCACCTGGGCTTTTTTGCTGGATCTGGCTTTGGCTCTACAAAACAAAAAAAGATGTGAAAATTAAGCATAGTATACAAGGTATGAAAACATTCAAATAAGGGGTTTAAGTACTTACCCAGCTACAGTTTTGAGAGGAGGGAGTTGGGTTGCTGTTGACTTGCCAGATGATGAGGGAGGTGTCACCTGATAATTTGAATTGGACGGATTAAGAGCTTTTCGGAAATAACCTGCCTTGGGGTAAGAATTGTCAAAAGGAGGTGAGACCTTAGATCGGCTCTTTCGAACAGGGGTGTCAGGTAAACCTGTCAAGGTGACCTTTTGGCCACTGTGCCGGGTTGTACGACGAGCCTCGTGCTACTGCTTCTTCAAAATAAATGTTGGATCCAAGTGATCAAGAGGATGTGAAAAGCTTACTTCCAGATCGCTTGATGGATCTTTTGTGTTGGCAGAGAGTCTGAACCGGAGGAAAGAACAATTACCTCTACATCGTCGGCTTTGCTGCCTTCCACGCCCTCCTGATAAATATCATTGTTAATGAGATGCATAAATAGGGAACCAAGTGAATCAAGTTCTACCTCAACTTCCAGTTCATCCGTATCGTCATCCAGTTCCATCCTGATACGTTCAGTTGCCTTCCGCTTTGAGGTTTTCTTGACGGTTTTAGTTTTGGGGCGGGAGGGCTTTGCCGCTTTCTCTGCAGGTTTGCTCTTCCAGAATGGATCATCACCCTGTTTGTAAATAAACAGAAGGATATTCACAGGTTGAACAGTTTAAAAAGATATCAAAGGTAAAAAGGAAGGGCAGTACTTACAGCAGGCAGTTTGTTTTTTGTGTAAAAGGGGTTTAAGCCAGTTTGGCGGTAGACAGATTCCGATTCGTTCAAAATCTTCTTGACACCCTCGGTAACTTCTTCATCAGTTAACTGAATGTTGATGTGACGTTGGGAGTCTTGTACTTCACCAGTGTACTCACACATTAAACCGGAGCGGCGGCTTAATGGCAAGATGCTCTAAGATATCCAGCAATGCACAAAGTCGACGCCTGATAAACCATTGGCCATAGAGGCTCGGAGCTTGGCGAGTTCAGGGGCATATGAGGCCCATTCCGTAGCGCTTAGACGTTGCGGCAGTGGATGAGTGTTGGAGAGCCGGTGGGCACGGTAGCCCGGCAGAGGGTTCTCGTCTTCAGGGGAGGTATCTTTACAGTAGAACCAAGTTTGGTTCCAATCTTTGGGGTGGCTGTGAGCTTGGCATGAGGAAATTCGACCTCTTTTCTTTTTTGAATTGAGACACCCCTAAGTTCAGTGTTGGGTCTGTCTACAAATTCAATGCACCAGTTCAGATGGAAAAAATCCCGGAACAGCTCAGCAGTTGGTTCTCCCTGTAGGTACACTTCATAGAAGACTTGGAAGTTGCATATATTGGATAGTGAGTTAGGTCCAATATCTTGAGGGTGGAGCTGGAAACTGGCAAGTACATCTCGGAAAAACTTTGACCCGGGCGGTTTGAAACCACGGCCTATGTGGTAAACAAATACCACTACCTCACCCTGCTTAGGGGTAGGAGGATTCTCCGATCCAGGAACTTGCCACTGGATCTCATTCTTTTTTGGCAAGGTACCAATCCTGACCATTCCGTTAAGCTGTTCTTCGGTAACCCTGGAAGGAGCCCAGTTGCAAGCATAAAACTGTTTGGCCATTGCAAGCGAAAAGCTGAAAGGAAATACCGGTTTACAAATCATTCATCGTGATACATAAGATGCGACGGAATAAAAACATACATGTATGTAAGTTGCATAAACCGGAGGCTGATACAATGATGAATGACAAGCCAATATCAGAACAAAGGTATGCACATGCTGTTAAACCGGAGTATAACAATGGAGGTAAAAGGCTTGTCCGGTTCACCAGGGGACTAATGGTATATGACAGATTGCTTTTACAAAGGTAAACCGCCTAGGTGGTAAAGAGGATACAGATCTAAGGCAAAAATGACTAAGTAAGGTAAAAACAGATTTCATAAGGTTGCAGGGAAATTTTGGATGTACCATAAGACAAGAAAATAAAAGGATTTAGACCTAAAAGGTTGATCCCGAAGCAGTTCACAAAGGACCAGATCAGTGTTTTTATGCGCGTAAAGGTTTTTTTTCATAATAGAAGATAAGCCATTATGTGGAATACATCAAGTTTAAAGTTTTTATCCTTGGACTAAGAAGAAATAGGGAAGAACAGCGCCGGAGCCTCGATGAACTTCGACGAACGAGGAAACCCTAGGTAGATCTACAACGGAGAAACGAAGGGACTTCCAGTGGCTGTTGAAGTAGCGGAGGTATGCTGCGGCTCTCTGGTGCAACCAGGTTGATGCAGCGGCCGGCGGAGAGACGGAGGCGAAGCTCGGTGATGGCGGCGGCGATTAGGTGTAGAGGCGTCGCAAGGAGGAAGAAGAAGTGAAGGAGACGAAGGGGAAAAAGAGAAGGGCCCGTGGTCCTATTTATAAGGCACAGCGATAAGCAACAAGTGCATGAATCGAGGAGCTCAAAATGGATAGTTAATAAGATGTCGCCACGATGGTTGGATATTCATTAATGAAGGGTATCCTCGGCTTCAACGGGTAGATGACATCATGACGGTTTATTATGGATCTGACGGATGACATCACGGCGGTTTACCAGATTTATATGAAGGTGACAGGGCAATAATTTTTCTAAGTATTGAAGATTGACATGAACAAGTTCAAATCAATCTGGGGCCTAATGTTGGGGATATGATTACTGGAGGTAAACCGGCTAGGAGTGTCCGGGTTAGCTCCATGAAGACGTGAGGATGGAGGTGCTTTACGAAGGCCGAAGGCCCAAAGGCAGGTTAAGGCCTGTAGATGTAAACTGACTCTTTCCTGTAACTTGTATTGTAAGTTAAAGGAATAGAGACCAAGCCGGACATGTTTATGATCCGGCCTCAGGACTCTGTAAACCGGCGGGCGTCAACCTATGTATATAAAGGGATGACCCGGCCGCGGTTTAGGGACAACAGACAACTACTGGAGAGCTAGGCAAAGCAGATTCACTCCCTGGTCATCAAAACCCTAGCAATACCAATAACAACTAGACGTAGGCTTTTACCTTCAATGAAGGGGCCGCACTAGTATAAAATCCCTCGTGTCCCCTTGTCCGGTTTAACCCCTTTAAGTTAACCCGTAGCGATGGCTCCACGACTAAGTCCTTTCACGAGGACATCTGCCGTGACAAACCCACGACACACGATGAGTCCGGACGCTTAAACATACATGGGTTTTATATACTTACGAGTTCACCAGGGGCTGGGCCCTAGGATCCCATGCCGGTCCGCTGTCGGCGGTGGCAGTGGACTCCTCCCGAAGAGAAGCCCTTCTCCTTTTGGGCAGTTCAGCCTCCAAGGGTGCGGAGGCCGTCCTCTTCCTTCTTCCCCCCACTAGGGATTCATCTTCATCCTCCTTTTCATCCTCTTCGGAGGCGGAATGGGTATCAGAGCCTTCGGGTATTGTGTCCGAACTGCCGCAGCGACGAAGGCCGCCCCGAGTCTTTTTGGCCTCCTTCTCGGCCGTCTTCTTTGGCACCTTGTAAGGCACCGGGACCAGCATCTTCGTCAGAAGTGGGATGGCCGGGCCTTCGGGCAGTGGGGCCGGACAATGGATCCGCTCCGCCTTCTTCGTCCAACTCTGGGAGAGTTGAATAAACACGTGTTAAGCGTTTCCTTTGGGTCATCCGGACAGAAAAGTTTGATAAACTCACCGAACTTGCAGGCCGGGACAGTTGGTACCCACGGTCTTCGGCGAAGTCCGGCCATGATTTGTTGGACTTGAAAAGCACCTTCCAAATGTCCTTGTGCGACGAGCTGAAGAACCCTCGCAAGGTTTGGTGCCTGGCCGGATTGAATTCCCATAGATTGCAAGTACGGTGTTGACAAGGCGGTATCCGGCAGACTAACATCACCTGGACTACGTTGACAAGTTTAATGTTCTTATCTCCCATATCTTTAACGCGCGTCTGGAGCACCGATTGTTCGTCGGACGAGGACCAGTCCAGGCCTTTCTTGACCCAGGATGTAAGCCGCAGAGGGGCGTCGGATCGAAACTCGGGCGATGTGGCCCATTCCTTGCCGCACGGCTCAGTGATGTAAAACCACTGCTGTTGCCACTCCTTGACAAAATCATTAAAGGTTCCCATTGGCCATATGACGTTGGGCATCTTGCTCACCATAGCGCCCCCGCACTTGGCGTGCTCGCCGCCCACCACCTTGGGCTTCACATTAAAAACCATCAGCCATAAACCGAAGTGCGGCGGAATGTGGAGGAAAGCCTCGCACATGACAATGAATGTCGATATGTTGAGGAAGGAATTAGGGGACCGATCATGAAGATCAATCCCATAATAGTACATGATGCTATGAACGAACGGGTGGAGGGGAAACCCTAGCCCGCAGCCAAAGTGAGGAAGAAATACAATCCTCTCGTGGGGTTCCAGAGTGGGGACGATCTGTCCCGCCGTCGGGAGACGGTGGCTGATTTTCTTGGCCAGATACCCGGCCTCCCGAAGCTTTTTGATATCCTTCTCTCGGACGGTAGAGGCCATCCATTTGCCTCCTGCTCCGGATCCGGACATCTTTGGAAGGCCTTTTGTGGGCAGAGAAGGTGAATGCTTGGGCGCTAGAGCCTGAGCAGAAGGGAATGAATCGGGAAGAAGGCGTGGGTGAAAAGAGTGAATCCTTGTCCCTCTATATGGGCAGAAGAGGCGGTGCGCCTCCCCACTCACTTGATAAAACCTCTTATTCCCCAAGTGTTGTAATTGATGGCACAGTTGGGTTACCCACGTATGTATTGACGAGAATCCCGTGACAGGGGGACACGATCTCTGCTTTGACAAGACATGTCAAGAAAATCGCCTCACAATATGTGTAGTGCTGGTTGAGAAAAACGGTTCAAATACTGACCGGGCCATGAAATGATGTCATGTTGCTAAACGTGTCAGCAGATTAGATTTGTGGAAATATTATTCTCTCTACGGTGGTATGTGGAACTTATTTTGCAGAGCCGGACACTATCCTCGTGTTCAAGATCTTCTATGGAGTATTCGAAGGAAGAACCCGCCTTGCAATGCCGAAGACAAATCTGCGTGCCGGACTCATCGTCATTGAAGCCTGGTTCAGGGTCTAGTGAGGGAGGCCTGGATTAGGGGGTCTCCAGACAGCCGGACTATATCCTTTGGCCGGACTATTGGACTATGAAGATACGAGATTGAAGACTTCGTCCCGTGTCCGAATGGGACTTTCCTTGGCGTGGAAGGCAAGCTTCGCAATATGGATATGTGGATCTCCTCCCTTGTAACCGACTCTGTGTAACCCTAGCCCCCTCCGGTGTCTATATAAACCGAAGAGTTTAGTCCGTAGGACAAAAGAGAATCATACCATAGGCTAGCTTCTAGGGTTTATCCTCTACGATCTCGTGGTAGATCAACTCTTGTAATACTCATATCATCAATATCAATCAAGCAGGACGTAGGGTATTACCTCCATCAAGAGGGCCCGAACCTGGGTAAACCCCGTGTCCCCTGCCTCCCGTTACTATCCGCCTTAGACGCATAGTTCGGGACCGCCTACCCGAGATCCGCCAGTTTTGACACCGACAGCCACCATCACTGGTGGGCTGGTGAGGTATCTCTTGAGGTCTTGGAATGTTGCGTCAGCCTCCGAAGTCCACTCGAATGGGCCCTTCTTCTTCATCAGCTTGAAGAATGGGAGAGCGCGCTCCCCCAACTTGGAGATGAAGCACCCTAGTGAGGTCACAGAACCTGCCAGCTTATGCATTTCCTTAAGAGTCTGTGGCGGACTCATCCTTTTCTATTGCCTTGACCATCTCTGGGTTCGCCTCGATTCCCCTGTATGACACCAGAAAACCCAACAGCTTGCTAGAGGGGATGCAAAACACACATTTCTCCGGGTTGACTCGTAGGTCCACCTTGAGCAAGCTGGCGAATGTCTCTTCTAAGTCCTCGATGAGGGTCCTTGCCTCCCGAGACTTCACCGCTATGTTGTCGATGTAGGACTCAGCATTCGACGCGAACTATTGGCCTAGAGCAATGTGCATCAGTCGCTGGAAGGTTGCTCCGGTGTTACGTAGCCCAAAGGGCATGCAGGTGTAGAACTACACCCTACACGGGGTCAGGAAGGCCGTCTTCTCGACATCTTGTACCGCCATCTTGATTTCGTGATACCCTGGGAATGCGTCCAGGAAGGACAGTAGGTCGCACTCAGCGGTGGAGTCGACGATCTGGTTGATGCGCGGTAGCGGAAAGGGATCTTGAGGGAACGACTTGTTGAGGTTGGTGAAATCGACGCACATGCGCTCCTTCCGTCCTTTCTTGGGGATGATGACAGGGTTTGCCAACCATTCTGGGTACCTCACCTCTCGAATGACACCAGCATCTTGCAGCTTGCGGGTTTCTTGGACGATGAACGACTGCTTCTCTATGGACTGTCGTTGCGCCCTCTTCTTCACTAGGCGTACATTGGGGCACACATTTTGGTGATGCTCGATCACCCCCCTTGGGACTCCAGCCAGGTCCTTGGGCTCCCATGCGAACACCTCCTTGTTCACACGCAAAAAATCGACCAGTGCATTTTCTTGGTCTGGGGCGAGGATGGCACCTATGATGAAGGTGGCCCCCGATGCCCCATCTTTGTCAACCGGCACCTGCTTCGTCTCGGCTCGGTCTTCAGAGAACAGCTGCTTCTTTTTTGCTGGCGCAGCCCCCGCGACTCCATCCTCCTCTGGCCGCACCGCAGCCGCGGCCCTAAAGGCAAGCTTGAGGGCCGTCAGCGCCTCCTTGGTGTCCCCGGCCACAGTGAGGACACTGCTGCTTCCTGGCATCTTCATGATGTTATAGGCAGGGTGAGTTGCCACCATGAACTTGGCAATGGCCGAGTACAAGAGGATGGTGTTGTACGGGAGGCCGATGCGGGTGATGTCGAAGTTGATGAGCTCGGTGCGGTAGTTGTTGCGGGTGCCAAAGGTGATGGGTAGGTGGATCTGCCCCAGGGGGCTGGTGGAGCCATCGACGACCCTGGAGAACGGCTTGGTGGGACGGAGTCGGCCATGTCACACGTGAAGCAAGCTGAAGGCTTCCATAGAGAGCACATTGAGGCCGGCCCCGCCATCGATGAGGGTCTTGGTTGCCGCTACGTTGCAGATGGTGGGGGTGTAGAGCATGGGGAGCGCACATGCGCCCGTGGTGGTCGCAGGATGGTACCTTGATTCAAAGATGATGTCGGCCTTGGGTGCCGCCCATCCCAGAGGAGCTCCCTGTTGTAGGCATGCGGCAACCGCTTGGTGAAAGAACTGCTTGACATGTCGGTCCGAGGGCGGCCCCTGTGAACCACCCAGGAGTGCTATGACGGCGTGCGGCGCCGGTGCTACAAAGCGCGCGATGAGGAGGCCGCACAACTCTTCCCAGGAGGCCACCGAAGATCCTGGAAGGTTGAGAAGCCAGGCACACGGCGCGCCCACGAGGGCCATGGGAAGCCAGTTTGCCATGACCTTGCCGTCATTGCCTGCCGCCCAGATAGCCTCCTCATACGCCTGGAGGAAGCCTCCGGGTCCACCGCGCTGTCGTATCGGGGCGGCAGGTCCGACCTGAATTTGGGTGGCCACTGCACTCGTCGTAAAGCAGGGGTGAAGGCCCGGAGGCCCTCGACGCCTCCGTGCACGCCAATTGATCCAGCCGGAGGGGCGGCGCCCGCCATGAGAGCCAAACAAAGAGATGAAGCGGACGGAGAGACGGAGCGGGCAGAGAGGCGGACTTTTGACGCACCCCTACTTGGCGCGCCAAATGTCGGATTCGGGGTTCCATGGACCCTTGAGAGGTTCGAACACTGGGGTGTGTGCGAAGAACTCGTCCTCCCCAGTCTACCTGCTCAACGATTCCTAGGCCTAGCTCGACGAGCCCAAGGGACAGGAGACACAACTGTTTATCCTAGTTCGGAGCCACCTTGCGCTGTAATAACCCTACTCCAGCTTTGTGGTGGATTTCCTCGAGGGGCTGAGGATGAACTAGTATAGTGGTCGAACTTCCTCAGGAGGTGAGGTGTTCTCGAGCTCGATGAGCTGGTGGGTGAGAGGACTCCGTGCCTGCGCTTTCCTCCTTGGCACCAAAGATGGGACTGGTACACTGCGCCCGCTGGTGCCTGCCTGGCATTGGTCGTCACGGCTCATGTCATGTGATCCTCGCGAGGTGCACCTTGCATCGATATCTCTGCCCCTCGGGAGCCAGCCTGGCAAGGCCTCGCCCCAGGGAGGTCTTGGCATCGTCCGCCTCGCGAGGCTTGGCCCCTCGTGAGGGTCTTGGGTTGTTGATGCTGAAGCTGGGCCATTCAGGGCCGTCGATGGAGCCACGTCGTGGGCCGTAGGCAGGCAAGTGTGGGTACCCCCGTTCCCAGGACGCCGACAGAACGCATTAAAATTCAAGGGAACGGTAGCACGGGCCATTGATCTACAACATCGATATGCAAAAACTATCAGGATCAAGTTCATGATAAATTAAGTTCAATTAATCATATTACTTAAGAACTCCCACTTAGATAGGCATCCCTCTAGTCATCTAAATGATCACGTGATCCATATCAACTAAACCTTGTCTGGTCATCAAGTGAGATGGAGTAGTTGTCAATGGTAAACATCTCTATGTTGATCATATCTACTATATGATTCACGTTCGACCTTTAGGTCTCTAGTGTTCCGAGGCCATGTCTGTACATGCTAGGGTCGTCAAGTTTAACCCGAGTATTCCGCGCGTGCGAAACTGTCTTGCACCCGTTGTATGTGAACGTAGAGCTTATCACACCCTATCATCATGTGGTGTCTCGGCACGACGAACTGTCGCAATGGTGCATACTCAGGGAGAACACTTATACCTTGAAATTTTAGTGAGGGATCACTACTACAAGATGCTACTAATGCGACACTACGATCAGAGACCCTTCGAGAAACTGTGTGCGATGCAATAATTGCAAATGGTGTTGTATGAAAACCATCAAAAATGATGCAAAACATTTGCGATGAATGATACATCAAACATGGTTCAAATTATAGTTGCGTGTGCGATGAGGGGCATACGGTTGATCTGTACGAACTGTTTGCGACGAGACAGAACAACAGAAACGGGCAGCCAGATCAAGGTGTGTGCGATATACGGCATACAATTAGGTCCGATGAACCTTTTGGAATGAGTGAGGTGAACACAAACGATTCGGCGTAACAAGATGTGTGTGTTACCTGGCAAACAGGTTGGTGATCAGAATTGTGTGCGATCATTATAGATAGCCATAAGGTATTTTTGTGAACTGTGTGCTCGTCTGGGCACACAGTTCAACAAACCAACCTGTTGGCGATAATGTAGAAGATCTCTGTCGAATACATATTACTAACCGTGAGCGCTGAGATTAATAGGATAAATAGAGATATAAATTGTCTGCTTAATTTAGTCCTTCTTCTTGTTGTTGTTCTTGTTGGATCGCCCAGTGACATCGTCTTGGCGAGGACGCTTCTTGCCGTTGACCGTTGGCTTTTCATCACCGCCTCCATCATCATCGTCGTTGCTGTCGTCCTCCTCCTTCTCCTCGTTCGACCATTCCTCCTTATCATCATCGTCGTCCTCTTCTTCGTCCTCCGACGGCTCCTCGTCCATCTGGTTGTTGTCTGATGACTCGGGAGACAGCATCCCTTCCATGAACCGGATATAATCGAGGTATGGGCTCGACGCCAGACTCATGGAAGACGAGCGGGATGATTCCGATGTTGACCTACCATCGGGTGCTAGACTGCTGGCCGAACTGTCGTCCTCCCTATCGCTCGACATGGTTGCAGAGTGTGTGCCAGTGTGTAGCACAGCCTGCCGGGGATGATGAAGATGGTGGACACTTATGTGGGGTACGCAGAGAAGCGGGTATTGAAGCGGGGGTTAACATATTATCTAACCGTTGATATAATCAACCGCAATTATTTGTTCCCAGTCGCTCCAAATTCGCAGGGTTGCGCAGGACTCCTTTTATAGGGTTGGTTGCGCATGACTCCTATTGGCTATTTGGCTGGTTTCCATTTTCAGGACAAAAACAAGGAACGAGTTTTGGGATTATTCACCAGTACTGGTACGAACGGAGTAGGACAGTTGGCAAACAATACATTGTGCTCTTCTTATTGATAAAGCCAGTAATAATAAAACTAGAAAGGAAAAGAAAAAAGACAAAGGAAAATATACGCACGAATCTTCGCGTAACATCAATGGCATATATAGGACCTAGATGTGCATTACTTAGAGCACATCTAGATGTGCTTTAGCAATACTGTCAAACAAAACCCCTAATCATCATTGCAAATAGCCCATAGAACATGGCTAATGCGACAGCCACAACTACATATGCTAGTTCCTTCTTGTCTCTTGCTTTCATCTGTTGCCTATGATTGATTCTTTCTTGCTTCATCGTACTGATTGTACATTCCAGATCATCCAATTTCTTCTTCAGCTTTACGTTATCGTCTGTGAGCTTGGTGATAACACTCCGAGCCCTGCCATGCCATTCTTCATCCAGCCAGTTAACAATGGCACAAGCCTCATATCCCTGCCAATGTTAAATATTATTCTGGATGAGCGGTGGCATTAAATGAAGTAAAATGATGAACTTAATTAGCACTAACCTCTAATGGGCAACTGAGAAACCGACTGCCAATGTCGAATCCCTCCGTGCATACACGTTGAGCGGGAGTGTGCCCATGCACACAACTCAGCTTTTGGTACTTCTCGGTGATGCAAAACTCGGAGTCGAACTCGTGTTGCGGGAGTCTGGAGTCAAGCTCCGGATCTGGCGGCAGATCGCTTTCCTGGGGGGGGGGGGCATTCAGGACGGCAAGGAGCCATACTTTGGACATGCTAAAAAAGATCGGGATACATTGGAACCTGACAGGACGATTCGGATCCGTAGTATACCTACCTTCTAATGACCTTAGGAAAGTGCTCGGCGGCGACCGCCGTCGTGGCGGCGTTACGAGCAGAAGCAGCCGCACCGAACAATCAGCACCACTCGTCCGCATTCCCCCAATGTCAGTGCCACATGAGGGAATTTGGAGGCTATGTAGGGATTTTGGTGAAATGGGGAAACTATGGAGATAAGCTAACTGTACATGTCGTCTGTGTTAGATATTACAACGTCACACACGATTTCCGCACCAAACCGTGTGAGAAGACAGCGTAGGTTAGACACGGTTTCCGTTACATAACCGCATGTGATGTACTACACTGTCGATATAATTGAGTTACGGTGAGATACTGTGTAAACATCCACTATGCAGATATCCGTTAAAAAAATACCCACTCTGCATATAGAGATGGCGGCAGCGGCCTAGGCAGCGGCTACCGGAGAAGAGGTCAATCATCGGTCGGTGGGTGGTGGCGGCGTCATAGGAGGTCCATCCTCGTTCTGCGGCGGGAGATAGGAGGGGCTCAACCATCAAGGTTGGCGGCGGCGTGATTCGAGCACATCCATCGCGGTCGATGGCTGCATAGTGGAGGTCGAACTTCAGGCGGCAGCCGCACTAAGCTTTGCTCCTCGACCCTGTTGTCTCGGCGTGCCGCCGCATCGGGCTTGTTTGTCTGCTGGGTGGAGGTCGCCGCACGACTAATTAATTAAGGTATTCTTTTCGTGAGTGGCTAAATTTAGGTATTCAATTCCTAAGTGGTGTTGTACTAGTACCCTGCGTGTAAATTGACTGGCCATTAATTTTTCCATAGCACGTCTGGATAACAACATGGAGCACCCTCAATAATTATTAAAATAAAACCTTGTGATTTATGCACGCATCATTGGACAGAAGTTAATCCGTGTATTAATGTTGTTGTTTTGTTTTTAATTACCATTCATGTGCTGCAGATGGAACGATCTTGATGGATGAAGAATCAGAAAATCGTAGATTTTATCAGTGGTGTGACAGAGTTCATGAATTTGGCTAAAAGTACAAAGAGGAGAACTGGTGTTGCGGATTACATCCTATGTCCATGTACTGATTGTGCCAATACAGAGTCACATGAAGTTGCAGATGTCCATATGCACTTAGTCTCTAGGGGATTCATGGATGGATATACATGTTGGACCAGACACGGTGAAGAGGAGGTCATGCATGAAGATACCCAGGGCAGCGAGATGCCAAACCCCAATCAGTGTCACATGGATGTTGAATCTAACATCGGGGAAAAGGCGTCAAGTTACCAATGGAACATCGGAAAGCCGAAACGCCCACTGGAAAAACCAAGACGTCGACGCAGATGACGACGATCTTGATATGCCAGATTTTGCTTCTATGATTGCAGATTTCGAGGGCCCAGATAAGCATATGGTTGGGTACTCGGATCTGCCAACCATTGATGCTGACTCCAAGAAAGAACTGTATCCAGGTTGAAAAAAGAAATATTCCAGGTTGAGTGCCACCCTGGCGCTTCTCAGATTTAAAGCAGCAAACGGTCTATCAACCAAGGGCTTCACAGAGATGTTAGGTCTTTTGAAAGAAATTCTTCTAGAAGATAATGTGCTCCCCAGAAGCACGAATGAAGCGAAGAAAATTGTTTGCCCATTAGAACTTGAAGTACAGAAGATACAGGTTTGTGTGAATGATTGTATATTGTACCGTGGTGAGTACAAAGATTTTCGTGCATGTCCCACATGCAAGCATGCATGATACAAGCGCAGGAGAGCAAAGGCAAGTACAAATTGGACGACGAGATCAAGACAGGAGTCCCGTTCAAGGTTGTTTGGTACTTGCCTTTAATTCCAAGGTTGAGGCGTTTGTTTGCAAACCCTAGAGAGGCAAAGAGGTTTCGGTGGCATCATGATGAGAGAATTGCGGATAGGTAAATGAGGCACCCGAGAGATGGGGATCAGTGGGAATTAATCAACAAAAAGTTTGAAAATTTTGCCAAGGATCCTAGAAGTATAAGGCTCGGGGAGTGTACTGACGCGATAAATCCTTTTGGCGATATGAGCACCAATCACAGCACATAGCCGGTGCTTCTGTGCATATATAACCTAGCTCCTTGGTTGTGTATTAAGAAAATATACATTATGATGTCAATGATTATCAAAGGCCCGAAGCAACCTGGAAATGACATCGACATTTACTTTCAGCTACTGGTAGAAGAACTGCTGACGGTGTGGATAGATGCGCCTGCTGTAAAATGTTATGATGCTTACAGAAAGGAGATTTTCGATCTACATGCCATGCTGGTGCACACCATTCAAGATATGCCAGCATTAGGCAACACATTGGGGCTGAAAACAAGGGGAGAAGTAGGGTGTGTCACATGCATGGATAGGACAGCTAGCAGAAGACTTCCCAACTCGCACAAAACAGTGTATTTGCGTCATCATAGGTTCTTACGGAAAAATCACCCATACCGAAAGATGAAAGCTGAATTTCATGGTATGGCAGAGGCAGCTGCAGCCCCAAGACCCTATGAAGGGGTGGTGTTCCACAACATGGCTAAAAAATTAATGTTGTGCTTGGCAAGAACCACTCTTTGATGGTGAAACTAACACCCAAGGATCAAGTGTTTAAGAAGAAATCGGTGTTCTGGAAATTACCTTACTGCAAGATTCTTATGTGTACGTCAGTGCATCGATGTCATGCACATAGAGAAGAACGTATGTGAAAGCATCCTTGGTACTCTGCTCAAGATTAAAGGTAAAAGAAAGGATGGTGATGGTTCACGGCTCGATATGCTTGCTGATCAATCAAAACGCAAGAGTGAAGGAGAAGATGATGACAAATTCATCAAAGCTCGCCAGAGTTACAATTTCAGTACAAAAGAAGCAACATGGTTCTTCACCTATTTTTTGTCAGTTAAGACACCCTCTTCCTACTCCGCAAACATCAGAAGTCTCGTGGATGTGAGCTTAGGTAAAATGAAGTTGGGACACATGAAGCCACATGATTGCCACGTAATGTTGACACAAATCCTCCCGGTGGCCATCAGGAATCTGATGGACAAAGATATAAGAAACACACTCATTGACCTCTATGATTTCTTCAACCAACTATGGCAGAAAGTTGTAGATCCTGAAGAGTTGGATCATATGCAAGATGACATTGCAATAATATTGTGCAACCTAGAGATGTTTTTCCCACCGTCATTCTTTGATATCATGGTCCATCTCACTGTGCACCTTGTCGACGAGATAAAGTATTGTGGTCCTGTGTTTCTTCGCAACATGTATCCCTTCGAGCGGTTCATGGGAATCCTGAAGCGCTTTTGTCGAAACCGAAACCATCTAGAGGCAAGCATCCTACAAGGTTATACCGGGGAGGAGGTGGTTGAGTTTTGCATCGAATACATGAAACAAAGACCTATAGGTTTGCCCCTCTCTCGCCACAAGGGATGGCTGAAAGGTAAGCCAGTCCTTGCTGGCACGCAAATGGCTGCACCCAGAGAATTGGCAGAGAAAGCCCATTGTACGGTACTGCTTAACAGCTCAGTTCTCATTGCTTATGCCGAAGAACACTTGGAGGAGATACACCAAATATTCTTACCAATGGTGCCTTCATCTGAGGTGGATATGAAGGAGCACACTAAGAACTACGCCGAATGGCTGAAGAATCGTTTGGCACAAGGATCCATCGATGACATTGCTACATGGTTGGCACAAAAGCCATCACCTATGGTGCTGACGTACCAAGCATATGACATAAATGGATACACGTACTACACTGAGGAACGTGATAAGAAGACCTCGTATCAAAACAGCTCTGTTCGAATAGAATGCATGACTGTAAATGAAGCTGATAAAAGGGTATACTATGCACTACTAGGAAAAGGGCTATAGATGGAAATGACACTAATGGTGCACCAGACATGTGGTGCGCCATTACTATATACTAATGGCGCACCATCTGTTGGTGCGCAATTAGTGTGGAAGACACTAATGGCGCACCAGGCACACGGTGCGCCACTAGTAACAAAATGCTTTTTTTCATTTTTTCAAACATACTAATGGCGCATCCGGGCAGAGTGCGCCATTAGTAGTTAGAACTACTAATGGCGCACCAGCCATAGAGTGCGCCACCACTGTATTTTTTTTTACTTTTTTGCAAAACTACTAATGGCGCACCGTTGCATAGTGCGCCATTACTAGTTTAAATTAGTAATGGCGCACTATGCCACGGTGCGCCATTAGTATAATTTTTTTTTACTTTTTTGCAAAACTACTAATGGTGCATGTCTGTGTGGTGCGCCATTAGTATGTTGGGTTACTAATGGTGCATGTCTCTGTGGTGCGCCATTAGTAACCTGGGACCACCTAGATATTTTTGGACAGCCACACCTACACACTCACTTTCCCCACTTCATTCCCCCCACCTCCTTCTGTAAGCTTGTCGGCTGCCTCCTCCTCCTCACCTCATTTGCACCATAGATTCATCAAAATTAAGTGTTGAAATTACCTTTTTTTGATAGGTAAGTAAGGGGAAAGCTATCTTCATGTTGTAGATCTACTTTTTTTCTCCCTAGCTCGCTCCAACAACGTGCACATGCACTTTTTGTGGCCTAGCTAGATCTATGTATGTTTGTGGTGTTGCATATGTTTGTGGTGTTGCATATATGTTTGTGTTTGTAGGTACCGGTATTTGAAATGCAATAGTTACCAATATTTTGCCGGAATGTTGATTCATTTCCGTTTCGGTGAGAATTTTGGCACTATGCATTCTTTTTGGTCCTATTTTTAGGGAAAGTCATGCCAACTTTTTCTTGGTTCTAAAATATCATTTTGCTCTAGCCCGTAGGTGACCATGGTCCGCACGATGATCGAAGGCATCGTGAATAGGTTTTTGAGCTACGCGAAGGCCAAGATGCTTCAAAAGAACGAGACGGAGATAAGATGTCCGTGTCAAAGGTGCAAGCTGAAGAGCCTTATTGCGGACCCGAATTCCGGGCAGGTGCGGGACCACCTGCTCTTGCGTGGTTTCATGGATGGCTATCGGTGGCAAGGTGATGAAGATCACTATGGAGTCGTCCATGGGGGCCGGGTAAGAAATGAGGAAGGGCACCAAGACAACCACCGCGGCTTGGGCGGGCGAGAAGACGAAGAATCTCCAGGACATGATCACGACGGTGATGCTATACACAGTCATCATGTAGAAGATGCCGGACATGATGATGAGGAAGATGCCGGAGCAGACGAAGGGCATGATCATGAAGATCTAGATGCCAGAGGAGCAGACGACGATGGACCATCGATGGGTTGGGTGTAGGACCCTCATATTCAAGAGCTGCTTCTCAAGCAGACGGATAACGCAAGAGCTGCCGCCCGAGAGAAAGCCAAGCTGGATCAACTGGAGATAGACGCGGTTACTCCATTGTATGAAGGATGCAGACCCGAGGATACCCACCTGAAAGTAATGCTCATGGCTTTGGAGATGAAGGTAAAACACAAAATGACCGACGCATGCTTCGACGAGAACATGTCATTCTGGCACGAACGTCTTCCCAAGGGGAACAAGTGCCCGACCAGTTTCGAGGAGGCGAAGAAAGTCGTGTGTCCTCTGGATTTACCGCACGTGAAATACCATGTGTGCATGAACAATTGCATCATTTATCGGGGCGAGCACGCGGAGTCTACCATATGTCCGGTGTGCGGCGTCACTCAATACAAGAAGAGGAAGAAAGCTCCTCGAAAAGTGGTGTGGTACTTTCCGATCACTCCTCGTCTGCAGCGGTATTTTGCGGACCCTAAGGTACCACAGCTCCTGCGTTGGCACGCGGATAGGGAGGAGAAGAAGCGAGAAGATGATGCAAATGATCCGGAGATAAATAAAATAGACAAGATGCTGAGTCACCCTAAGGATGGGAGCCAGTGGCAAGCGTTGAACTTCGAACACCCAGAATTTGGGAAGGATCCAAGGAACATCGTGCTGGGCGCAAGCACCGATGGAGTCAATCCGTTTGGCAGCCAGAGAAGCACACATAGCACCTGGCCTGTGTTTGTGTGGATGTACAACCTTCCCCCTAGTTGTGCATGAAGAGGAAGTACATTCACATGAGTATGCTAATTGAAGGGCCGAAACAACCAGGGGACGACATCAATCTGTATCTGGGGCTGCTGAAAGAGGAGCTAGACACGCTGTGGAAAACGCCAGCCAATACGTGGGACGCCGCAGAGAAAGAATATTTCCCTATGAGAGCCGCACTGCTCACGACGGTGCACGACTATCTCGGTTAAGGATATCTAGCGGGGCAGGTGGTCCACGGATTTTCTGGACGCGTCAGGTGCATGGATGACACAATGTATTGCCAGCTAGATAGAGATCCCGAGTCTTTGAAAACCGTGTTCATGGGACATCGAAGGTGGCTTCGCGACGATGACCCATGGAGGAAACCCAAGGATCTGTTCAATGGTCAAACCGAACTCCGAAGACGCCCGCGTACGAGGAGCGGCAAGGAAATAGACGGGCTGTTGAAAAATTGGAAAGATTGCCCACTACCGGGAAAGAAGCAAAAGGCATCAGAGCCGGGAAAGAAGTGAAAGGCGCCAGAGCCGCTGCTGAAGGTATGGAAAACGAGGTCTGTTTTCTGGGACTTGCCGTACTGGAAGCTCCACCATGTGCCTCACAGCCTTGATGCCATGCATATCATGAAGAACGTGTGCGAGAGTCTGCTTGGTACCCTGCTCAACATGCCAGAGAGGACCAAAGATGGGCCGAAAGCAAGGGCAGACTTGAAATCAATGGGCATCAGGCAGGAGCTTCACGCTAATGATGATGATGATGATGATGAGGCGAAGCAGGACACAGAAAGTCGTCGCAAAGGCAAAAAGGCCAAGAAGACTGGAAATGACTACCCTCCCGCGTGCTTCACTCTAAGTCAGGAGGGGATCGAGCTGTTTTTCACCTGCCTCATAGGAGTAAAACTTCCTTACGGTTACGCGGGGAAGATAAGCAGATACCTAGACCCAGCGAAGCAGAAGTTCAGCGGGATGAAGTCTCACGACTGTCACGTGCTGATGACGCAGATACTTCCAGTTGCAATCCGTGGGATCATGGACGCGCACGTCCGTGAAACGCTATTTGGCCTATGCAACATTTTCGATGTCATCTCTCGGAAGTCGGTTGGCGTGAGGCAACTCAGAAGGCTACAGGAAGAGATCGTGGTGATACTATGCGAGCTTGAGATGTACTTCCCGCCCGCATTCTTCGACGTTATGGTGCATCTGCTGATCCATATCGTGGAGGATATCATCCAACTCGGGCCGACGTTCCTGCATAGCATGATGCCGTTCGAAAGGATGAATGGTGTCATCAAAGGATATGTTCGCAAAATGTCACGTCCAGAGGGAAGTATAGCCAGGGGCTTTCTGACCGAAGAGTGCATCTCCTACTGCACGAATTATCTAGGCATCGAGAACCCCGTTTGTCTGCCCGTCAACAGGCACCTCGGCAGGCTCACTGGATGAGGTCACCGTGAGGGTCGCCGCGAAATGCATGTCGACTTCGAGTGTCGACTCGCCGACTTTGAAAGAGCAAACCTAGTCGCGCTACAACACATAGACGTGGTCGATCCTTAGGTGGTAGAGCACAAAACCTTTATTGAGAAGACGTACAATGACCGAGGCTAACAGAGGACAGACAGAGATATAATCAAAGAGCACAACCCATGTTTCACGCGTTGGTTCAAGCAGAAGCTTCTGGCGTACCCTTTACATGAGGATTCTTCCGCGGAAGAACAACTCATATTCGCCTTGTCACAGGGCGCCGAGCACAACCTGATGACCTATGAGGCGTACGATATCAACGGCTACACATTCTACACCGAGGACAAGGACATGAAGAGCGATGGTTATCAGAACTCCGGGGTAACGATGGAATCCTACACCGGTAACGACAAGGACAGATACTACGGAAGGATCGAGGAGATCTGGGAGCTAAGCTACGCTTGGGAGAAGGTCCCGATGTTCCGTGTTAGATGGGCCAAGAGCGTACTAAAAGAAGACTGGTATTTCACCACCATGGTTATACCTGAAGCCAAATCCAAGACCGCGGGCGCAAACGTCACCGCGAAAAATGAGCCATGGGTACTGGCTTCCCAAGTGGACCAATGCTTCTTCATTACCGACCCGTCAAAGCCCAGTCGGGTTGTCGTGAGGAGAGGCAAAAGGAAGATCATCGGAATGGATGGAGTAGCCAATGAGGAATTCTTCGACAAGTACGGTGACCCGAAGATCGAACATGACGACAACGATGAGGTAGCAGAATACACCACAAGAAGAAGCAGTTCCACCCTACCTAAAGGACGTCCGTTCCACAGAAGAACTCCATTTGCGAAAAAGAAAGGCAAGAAGACTATGAACAGATAGCTAGCTAAGATCGACTGTATTTAAATCGTAGTCTTCATTTCTCGGTTGTATTTCATGGGCACGTTTTGATATCATGAATATTTTTAAATTTCATGGGCACTTTTTGAATTCATGAATATTTTTTCAAATTTGATGATATTTTTTCATATTCATGAGGACGCTCGATCTCGATCCCCCTCCATCGCAATCTCAATTCCCCCTCCATCTCGATCTCAATCCCACCCGCACCCTCCCCCGCTAGCTCCACCACCGCCGACGACACACCGCACCCTCCCCCGCTCCACCACCGCCGACGAGCCCCCCCGCACCCTCCCCCGCTCCACCACCGCCGACGAGCACCCCCCCGCACCCTCACCCGCTCCCCGGTGAGCTCCGGCGCCTCCTCTCCCCTCTTCATTTTTTAAAAAATAATAATAAAAAAGTGTAGACTACAATTGTTGTTAAACAACAATTATTATTGTTTTTATAAAAAATTTAACTGTTTCATATTCATATTTATTTTCTAAAAAATTATTACATGCAACAAAAAAAATTACTTATGGCGCACCTCTGGCTGGTGCGCCATAGCAATGGCGCACCTCTGCCTGGTGCACCATTGCTATGTAAAAAAAAGATTACTAATGGCGCACCTCTGCCTGGTGCGCCATTGCTATGTAAAAAAAGATTACTAATGGCGCACCGACCGCAGGTGCGCCATTAGTAAGATTCCCCCTAGCTAATTCCCTCCCTCTCGCCAGATCCCCTTCGTCCCTCTCCCTCGCCCCCCGAGCTAATTCCCCTAGCTGCCCCGACCCGCCGCCGCCGCCCCCATGCCTCCGTCTCCGTCGCCGCCGCCCCCGCGCCTCCGTCTCCATCGCCGCCCCCGCGCCTCCTCGAGCCGAGCACCGCCTCCCTCGCCATCCCCCCTCTGCCCGCGCCTGCGCCCTCGATGTCCTCCCGCCCAAGCGCCCCCTCCCCCCGCGGCCCCGCCTGCGTCAACCTCGTGCTCGCCGTCCAACACCGCGCGGCCTGCCCAGCAGGACCGCTGTTGTCTTCCTCTGCGACTACGAGGACCTGAACAATCTCGGACGCCCTTTGACGCCCGCCGATTTCCTCCGCCTCGGCCACCATCACCACCGCTTGACGCCGAATTCGCGCCGCCTCGACTAGCTCCGGCTACCATGAGTCGCCCTCGACCTCCCCAGTGAGCACCCGAGCCGCTTCCCCCTCTTCCCCCTCTTGATTTCCTTCTGATGTGTTCTAGGGTTAGGGGTTGGAGAATTTTGGACAAGAAAAGGGGTTGGAGAATTAAGTAGCTAGGGTTGGGGAATTAAGTAGCTAAGGAGATTATGTTTAGAGCATCAATGATGGGTGTTGATATACCTCTGGATAATTTTGATTTTATTCATGTTCTCAAGGAAGTAGAATTATCCAGGGAACAAATTAGTAAGAAAACTGAACACTGTTTAGATATTCATGACTCGAATGGAAATGTCGCCCCCTAGTTCTACTTTGCCCCTTAGTAGATCTGGATACTATTTCTGTTAGGAGATGGTGTTATATTAAGATGCATATATTGTTATGTTACGCAAATTGTATCATCTTGCCACTTAAGTCAGCCTTCCCTTTAAGCAGAAAATTCAGTTAGGAGCTACTGTTAGGAGCTACTGTCAAAAACTTGAGCTATTGTCAAAAACTTGAGCTACTGTCAAAAAATTCAGTTAGGTACAGTTAGGAGCTACTGTTAATTTTTTTGAGCTATTGTCAAAAAAATCAGTTAGGTACAGTTAGCATCATGTAAGAAAATGGCCATAACGTGCCCTGATAATGATGTATTTTGTCATAAAAATATATAGTGGACTGCCATGATAATGACATGATGCTAGTAGTTACTTCCACCATGAGTTTCATTAACAGCAAGTCAGTTTTGTTTATAGTTGAAAGTAAGTGTGTGGTTTGAAAATCAAACAGAAATGTTTTCTTAACTCAGAAGCCTGTTACTGCACCTGTACTGCACATTACAAAGTCTCTTAGTACCTAAACCACCCAAGCTATGAGGCAAAAATTTCAGTTAACTGTTATGGACAATTGTCAATTTTCTGTAATGATGATGGAACATTATAAAGCATTGTACTCCAGTGTATATGAAGGATACAAAAAATTTAGCAACTTCTCTGATTTTATAAAGTTGTTCTTATGTGGGTGAAACTTCACTTGTTTTTAGGCTAGTGTAGGGTGTTGCTTTATTCTGTCATCATTTGTAACTATGTCACAAATAAATTGTTCCTTCTTCTGTATTTGAAGGAATGACTGTTCATAAGATGAGGCATGTATTAAGCTGTTTCTTTGCTGTACCATTATATGTGGATGATTTTTTGTTTGGTGACCTATTATATCTGGAATGGAAGCTCACATAAGTTGAGCTGATTTTTTTCCATATGAAAGAAGAGGACCATATGGTCTGTGGCTGGGTTTTGTCTCCGACCATTGTGTCGTGATGAATTTGCAGGTACCCCGAGAGGCCCTTGAGTTTGCCGGAATGTCGATTAACTTCCGTTCCGGCAAATTCGTGTACTCCATATGTCCTATTTTCAGCAAAGGTCATGCTGAAATTTTCCGTGAATTTTAGCATGACTTTGCTAAAAATAGGACATATGGGGTACTTGCGACTAATGCATGGGCCGGGGTATCTTAGTACTTAGTTAAGTACGATCAACTGCCCCGCCCTTCTTGCTGCATTAAACCATAGGTGGCAATAGAGCCAAGTGATTAGGCCCAACTTAGAATTCTCGTTAGCATCGATAAACCCTAGATGATAAACCCAACATAGGTGGCAAAAGAGCCAAGTGATTAGTGCCAAGTGATTAGGCCCAACCTAGGGTGCCTCAGCATCGATAAACCCTAAATGATGAAAACTTAACTTGGCTTCTATAGGGTGCCTCGGTGTCGATGAGAACCTAAATGATGTACGCTTAGGCTTTTAGGGTGCCTCGGCATCGACAAAACCTAAATGATGAAAGCTTAGGCTTTTAGGGTGCCTCGACGTCGACAAACCCTAAATGATAAAACCTTGGCTTTTAGGGTGCCTCGGTGTCGATAAGAACCTAAATGATGAAAGCTTAGGCTTTTAGGGTGCCTCAGCGTCGACAAACCCTAAATGATAAAAGCTTAGCTTTTAGGATGCCTCGGTGTCGACAAACCCTAAATGATGTAGTTTTGAATTATGAACGTAGGATATGTCGTCATCATCATCGGACGACGAAAGTCTCCCGGCAGAGTGCGACTGGTGCCACGACGATCGAGGTCTGTGCGACATGCCTCACCTGGACGACGATCGGCGCTTCAGCATTAAGCTCGAGGAGAGCTTCGAAGTTGAAACGGTACACAACGACGACAAGTGTTATTTTCATAATTAAGCATGACTTCAACTATTTCAATGTGTAATTTTCATCTTTTACAATTCGAGTATAGCTTATCCCATGCCATGCAAGACGCTATGTCTTGGAGAGGATGGATTTTGAAGACCATGAAATTCTGAAACAAAGAAAATTCACCTAAGGACTCATCACGATGTGGACTTCGAAGTAAATCTATATAATTCTGAGAGCGTAACCCATTTTGGTTGCAAAAATTGGGAAGCATTTTGCAAGATGTATGGTTTTGATGAGGGTATGCTTATCACCATGGATCTTGGTAATCCTGACATCAACCAAGACAATATGGACATTTGGGTCCTTGTTGATACGCCTCCAGTTCTACCGCTATGTGAGTTTCTCAAACATAGTTATTAGCTAATTTATATTGTTTATTTCAAAATAGTTGACAGCTTATTTCCATTGACAACTTATTTTTATTGTTCAAAGAATGTGCGGGAGATGGTAGACAAAACCCACTACACCGATGGCTCCGAATTAACAACTTACAAGGAGAAAAATCATCTGGTCGGATTTTGAACTGACATTGAGAATTACATTATCCACAATCAAACTCCTCAACATTATGGTAAATACGTGCCACTAGTGCATGTGTTCAACTACGGTAATTTCACACCCTCGATGCGACTATATCTCCCACGTGTCGAGGCCCGACTTAGAGGCATAATCGCATTGAAGGCATATGTCGCAAATCAGGCAATCATCACAAACATCCCATGTAATATAGATAATAAAAAGGGATAACATAGTTGGCTTACACTCGCCACATCAATCAAGTACATTAATAACATTACATCATCCAAACACTCATGGCCCGACTACGGCACCAAAATAAAAGAGAACCCAACATGCGACACGGTCCAAACTCCCCCAACTGGGCACCACTACTGATCATCAGGAAAGGAAACATAGTAGCGTTGAGAGTCATCGTCGACCTCCCACTTGAGCTCAAGCGCGTCTCCTGGAGCAGAATCATCAGGCCCTACATCTGGTGTAATAGTAATCCGTGAGCCACAGGCACTCAACAATCTCGCACCCTCGTGATCAAGACTATTTAAGCTCATAGGTTAGGCAAGGTAAATATATGTGGAACTGCAGCAAGCGACTAGCATATACGGTGGCTAACTTATTCGCAAAAGAGAGCGAGAAGAGGAGGCAAAGCGCGAGCGAGAAACTAGAGAACAACCTGCGCAAACATTACTCCAACACTATGTCCACTTCCCGGACTCCGCCGAGAAGAGGCCATCACGGTAACACACTCGGTTGATTCATTTTAATTTAAGTTAAGGTTCAAGTTATCTACAACCGAACATTAACAAATTCCCATCTACCCATAACCGCGGGCATGGCTTTTGAAAGTTCAAGTCCCTGCAGGGGAGTCCCAACTTAGCCCATGACAAGATCTCACGGTCAACGAAGGAATAGACCTCCTCCCAAGACGTTCCGATCAGACTCGGTATCTCGGTTCTTCAAGACACTTCGACAGGTTAAAACAAGACCAGCAACACCGCCCGAATGTGCCGACAAATCCCGATAGGAGCTGCACATATCTCTTTCTCAGGGCACACTCAGATGAGCCAGACGTCGGGTAGGCCAGCCCAGAGTTGCCCCTGGTAGCCCCGGACATCGCTCGGTGGGACCAACACTCAGAGGAGCACTGGCCCGGGGGGGGTTAAAATAAGATGACCCTCGGGCTCCGGAAACCAAGCGAAAAGAGGCGAGGTGGCAAATGGTAAAACCAAGGTTGGGCATTGCTGGAAAAGCTTTAATCAAGGTGAACTATCAAGGGGTTCCCATTATAACCCAACCGCGTAAGGAACGCAAAAATCCGGGGACATAACACCGATATGACGGAAACTAGGGCGGCAAGAGTGGAACAAAACACTAGGCGAGAGGCCGAGACTTCCACCCTTTACCAAGTATATAGATGCATTAAGATAACATAGAAATATAATGATATCCCAACAAGTAAAGAAATGTTTCAACAAGGAACGGCCTCCAATCTTCACCTGCAACTAGCAACGCTATAAGAGGGGCTGAGCAAAGCGGTAACATAGCCAATCAACGGTTTGCTAGGACAAGGTGGGTTAGAGGTTTGACATAGAAATTTGGGTGGCTTGAAAGCAAGTGGTAGGCATCGTAGCATTGGCATAGCAAAAGAGCGAGCAATCTAGCATAGCAAAGATAGTAGTGATTTCGAGGGTATGATCATCTTGCCTGCAAAGTTGTCAGAGTTGACTGGATCCTCGAAAGCAAACTCAATGGGCTCCTCGTTAGCGAACTCGTCTCCCGGCTCTACCCAAACAAGCAACAAGGACACAATCAGCCACGTGCAAGGATCAAACAATATGATGCAAGGATGGTATGCTATGCGGGATGCGATGCGGGATGCATATGCGAGAATTGACAAGGGATGCATGAACCTGGCCTCAACATGGAAATCCAAGTGTTCCACTGGAAAGATGAGATGAAATCGCTTGAAAATGATATAAAGATCACCGGAATTGGAGTTACGGTTTGGAAATGGCAAGCGATTCAAAAATGACACCGGTCTGCGATTTACAGCAAGTAGCCATCTAAATGCAATGAAATGAACAAGCTACAGTACCCAAACATGGCATCAAAATACATGGAAGGGATGCACTCAAGATTCTTAACAAAAGTCTAGCACTGAGCTATGGCCAAATCATCCATTAACAGGTTCAAACAAGCATGGCAAAAATGCATATGGCAAACAGATCTCACACTTAGTGAAATTAACACTTGTCTGAAATTTCAGATCAGGTAGCACTCTTCGGAGCAACAAAACTACATGCTACAGGACCTGAACATGGCAAAGTAAAACATGGCATGGAGCTACTCAAAGAACTTAACAAAAGTCCCTTAGTGACATTGAGCCAAAAGTGCTCAGAAAATACAATTGCAAGCATGTAAACATAGCAAAAACATAATCAGTTTTCAGACTTAGTGAAAACTGGCACATGCTGAAACATAACTCAAGTAGGCATGTTTACGAGCTCGATGCACTCACTACGGAGCAAGACAAGATAAGATAAGCACACACCCATCAGGAACACACAAAATGCAAGCTAGGCATGGCAAGAACAATAACATAGCATGCACGGATCAACTATAACATCATCTGCAAAATTGCAAACAAGTTGACAATCTGCCCAGATTCACAAAGTAGCAAAAGTAGAGCTCGATTGACTCAAGCTAGGGTGCTCCATAATTGCAAACAAAGACATGGATGGATAGAGCACTACAATATTAACAAAACATCCTTACTGATCATCCTCAAAAGAGGCACGGATCACTAGGAAACAACAAGAACATATGGCCATATGAAATAAACAGATCAAGGACTTAGTGAAATTACTAAGTCCCTGAGATGAGCACTACCAAGTGCCTCACTTCGCAAGCTTGCACTAGTCACCACACACATTACAAAAATACATGGGTTGCACCTCTGGAGAGAAGAAAAGACCCTTACCAAAACATATGTAGAGCTCATGGGCATATCATGCACACATTAAACGTGGCAAAAATGACAAATATCTAAATGGAGCAGCAGATCTGACAATTATCTCAAGTAGCCCTCTTCTAACAGCATTTCGGGCATCAATATGAACTCAAATGAAAATGATGCAATGGAATGAAATGATGTACTCTCTGAGATGAACATTTTGATATGCTATAAGCCAAAAACGGAGCTACGGATGCAGAGTTATGACATGGTGAATATTGCAAAAGAAATAACTAGGACGGGCAAAAAGTCAACCTCCCTAGATCTGGATCTAGGGTTTGCATGGGTTTCAAAGTTGGCCGGAAACACTGTAGCGGCCGGAGTTCCGCCGGAGGTGACCGGATCCAAGGCAAGAGGGGCCGCGGGCGCCGGATCCTCGCCGGAGTCGAGGGAGAGGCCGAAGGGGTCGCCGGATCCAGCGGAGCTCACCGAAGTCCTCCGCGGGCCCGGAGCGGCTCGGGCGGCGGTTGGTGGCGCCGGGGCGGCTCGGGCGGCGCCCACCAGCGCGAGGCGGCGCGGCAGGGAGTGGGAGGCGGCGCGGAGCGATGACGGGCGCGGCCGGCAGCGTGCGGCGGCCGGCGCGAGGCAGGGAGGCGGGCGAGCCGCGGTCGCGGGCTGGCGGCGCGACCGGCCGGGCCGGGAGGGCCGCGGCTGGGCCCGACGGGCCGGAGCGCGGGTGGCGGCGCGGGGATGTGGGTGCGGCGTCTCCGCGAATGGGGAGGCGACACGTGGCTGCGGAGAGGGGGCGGACACGTCCGGCGTGGTGGAAGAAAATGTCCGGCGGCGGCGGGGAGAGTTAGGGTAGGGCTTGCACCGTGAATTTAGAGGAGGGGTCTATATATATAGGCATAGAGGGAGCTAGGAGAGTCCAAATGAGGTGCGGTTTTCGGCCACGCGATCGTGATTGGACGCTCTAGATGATGGAGCAGGTTTAGGTGGGTTTTGGGAAAACTTGGAGGGGTGTTGGGCTGCAACACACATGAGGCCTTTTCGGTCCCTCGGTTAACCGTTGGAGTATCAAACAAAGTCCAAATGATACGAAACTTGATAGGTGGTCTACCGGTAGTAAACCAAGGCCGCTTGGCAAGTCTCGGTCCAATCTGGAAATGTTTAATCCCCACACATGAAAGAAAGGTAGAAATGACCACCGGAGGAGAACGAAGCGCCGGAATGCAAAACAGACAACGGGGAAAATGGTCGAATGCATGAGACAAACACGTATGCAAATGCAATGCACAAGATGACATGATATGAGATGTATGACAACGACAACAACACACGGAGACGAAAACCCGAACCCAAGAAAATAAAATAACTTAACGCCGGAAACGGCAAGAGTTGGAGTACAAATTGGGAAAGTTACATCCGGGGCGTTACAACACTCCACCACTACGAAAGGATCTCGTCCCGAGATCTAGGACCGAAAGAACGCCGGGTATTCAGAACGGAGGTGATCCTCGCGTTCCCAGGTAGCTTCACGGTCGGAATGGTGTGACCACTTGACTTTGAGAAATTTGATTGACTTGTTGCGAGTCTTGCGTTCAGTCTCTTCAAGAATAGCAACTGGGTGCTCACGATAAGAGAGATCTTCTTGGAGCTCAATGTCCTCGAAGTTGACAGTATAGTCAGGAGTCTTGAAGCACTTATGAAGATGAGAGACATGGAACACGTCATGAACATTTGCAAAGTTTGAAGGAAGCTCGAGTTGATAGGCGAGGTCGCCTCTCTTGCTGACAATCTTGAAAGGTCCCACGTATCTGGGGCAAGCTTCCCTTTGATACCGAAGCGACGAGTACCTTTCATAGGAGTGACATGGAGGTAAACATGATCTCCGATCTCGAAAGCCAAATCACGGTGCTTACTATCATAGTAGCTCTTCTGGCAGGATTGGGCTGCTTTGAGGTTATGTCGAATGACTTTGCACATTTCCTCTGCCTCTGTGATTTAGTCATTACCCAAAAGCTGACGTTCACCGGTTTCAGACCAGTTGAGAGGGGTACGACACTTCCTGCCATACAGAATTTCAAATGGGGCCTTGCCCGAACTTGCTTGAAAACTGTTGTTGTGGGAGAATTCAGCATAAGGAAGACAATCCTCCCACTTCATGCCGAAGGAGATCACACAAGCCCTGAGAATATCTTCAAGAATATGGTTGACACGCTCGACTTGACCGCTAGTTTGAGGATGGAAAGCTGTGCTGAAGCGGATGTTGGTGCCCATGGCCTTCTGAAAAGAATCCCAAAACTTGGAGGTAAAGATGCTGCCACGGTCTGAAGAGATCACCTGTGGAATACCATGCAGAGAGACAATTCGAGAGGTATAGAGTGCCGCCAATTGAGCTGCAGTGATCGACTGTTTGATAGGCAGAAAGTGAGCCACTTTAGTGAGTTTGTCGATGACAACGAATATAGCATCATTTCCACGCTTGGACTTTGGAAACCCAGTCATGAAGTCCATCTCAATGTGGTCAAACTTCCATTCTGGAATGGCAAGAGGTTGGAGGAGACCAGCTGGCCTTTGGTGTTCTGCCTTCACTCTTCTGCAGACATCACATTCATTCACGAATTGAGCAATCTCGCGCTTCATTCGAGTCCACCAATAATCCTGCTTGAGGTCCTGATACATCTTCGTACTCCCAGGGTGGATGGAGAGGAGAGAATTGTGAGCCTCGTTCATGATCACTTTACGGAGGTCACCTTTGGGTACAACAATACGATCCTCGAAGAAGAGAGTGTCCTTGTCATCAAGGCGGTAGCACTTGTACTTGGGTTGACTCTTGGCAATCCCAATCTTCACCTTTTTCACCATAGCATCAAGAAGCTGAGCTTGGCGAATCTGGTATTCTAAGATAGGAGAGACTTGAAGGTTGGCGAGGAAACCTTGAGGAACAACTTGCACGTTAAGTTTGCGGAAAGCTTCACAAAGCTCGGGTTGATAAGGCTTAAGAATCAGACTGTTGCAGTAAGCCTTCCTGCTCAATGCGTCCGCAATCACATTGGCCTTGCCTGGATTATACTCGATACTCAGATTATACTCTTGAATCATTTCGACCCATCGAGTTTGCTTGAGGTTGAGATTAGGCTGAGTGAAGATGTACTTGAGACTCTTGTGATCAGTGAAAATGTCCACTTTTCTTCCCAATAGAAGATGTCTCCAAGTCAAAAGAGCATGCACAACTGCAGCCAACTCGAGATCATGAGTGGGGTAGTTCTTCTCATTAGGCTTCAACTGGCGAGAGGTATAAGCAACAACTTTCTTCTTTTGCATCAATACTACGCCAAGACCTTGGAGAGAGGCATCACAAAAGACCTCATATGGCTTGGAATCATCAGGCGGAGTCAGAACTGGAGCAGTGATCAATTTCTCTTTCGAAGTGTTGAAAGCAATGTCACACTCCGGAGACCAAATGTACTTGACGTGCTTCTGGAGAAGATTTGAGAGAGGCTTCGCGATCTTAGAAAAGTTTTCAACGAATCTTCGACAATAGCTTGTGAGACCGAGGAAGCTACGGAGTTGCTTCATGTTCTGAGGAGGTTCCCAATTCACAATTGCAGACACCTTCTCAGGATTCACGGCAATGCCCTTGGCAGAGATGATATGACCAAGATAAAGAACCTCATCAAGCCAAAATTCGCACTTGGAGAACTTGGCATAGAACTGATGTTCCCTGAGCTTATCGAGTACCAAACGCAAGTGCTTGGCATGATCTTCCTTGTTCTTCGAGATAACCAGAATGTCGTCGAGATAGACCAAAACGAAGTCATTGGTGTAGGCGTTGAAGATGAAGTTCATCATGCGAGAGAAAGTCGGAGGAGCGTTGACGAGGCCAAAAGACATGATAGTGTATTCATATGAACCATAGCTTGTCCTGAAAGCCGTCTTGGGAATATCTTGCTCGCGGATTCGAATTTGATGATAACCCATACGGAGATCAAGATTGGAGAATACTTGGGCACCTTTGAGTTGTTCGAACAGCTCATTGATGTTGGGAAGTGGGTATTTGTTCTTGATGGTCTTCTTGTTCAATGGACGGTAATCAACACAAAGTCGGTCCGTTCCATCCTTCTTCTTCACAAAAAGAACACCACAACCCCACAGAGAAGAACTAGGCTGGATGAGACCCATTTTCTCTTGAATATCGAGTTGCTTCTTCAGCTCCTTCAACTCTTCAGGTCCGAGCTTGTAAGGACGCTTGCACACAGGTTCCGTACCGGGCTCAAGATCAATAACGAATTAAACTTGCCGGTGCGGAGGCATTCCTGGAAGCTCTTCTGGAAAGACGTCTTGATATTCGCAAACGACTGGAATTTGCGAGATAGCATCCTGTTCACCCTTCTCATTGAGAGAAAACAGACGGATGGTATCATCATGAGCGGCAAAGACAATTACATCCTTAGACGAATGAGTCAATTGAATCTGCCTGGCTGCACAATCAAGCTGAGCCTTGTGCTTAGAAAGCCAATCCATTCCGAGAATAAGATCAATATCCGAGTTACCAAGAACCACCGGAGAAGAGAGAAACTTGTAGTCACCCAAGGTGATAGTAACATCTGGGGCGATATCGCTTGCATTCATGAATTTACCTGGAGAAACCACAGATAACTGTCTAGGCAAATCTTGTAAAGGCAACTCATGCTTAGAAACAAATGGCCTCGAGATAAAACAATGCGATGCACCAGTCTTAAAAAGAACTTTTGCAGGAATATCATTAACAGGAAGGTTACCCATAATGACATCTGATGAGTCCTCTGCCTGAGCTGCATTCATCAAGTTGTCCTTGGCGGACTTGGGGTTATGCTTGACCATAGCTGTACTTGCCGATCTGACAGGAGGAGGAGGAAGACGCCTCTGGTTGAAGCACTTGTTGGCATAGTGACCCTTCTGTTGGCACTTGTTGCACATGACCTCTGAAAGCGGACGGTGATACAGAGAACTCGATCTTGGAGCTTGAGACGAAGTCTTGTTCTGAAAACCAGGGTTGGGTGGGTGGGAAGAACCACTGCCACCTTTGCTCTTCTGCTGATACGGCTGACGGAACAGAGGAGGAGGAAGCCAATACTTCTGCTGCTTGGCCACTTGAGTAGAGGAAGAAGGAGTAACATCTCTGACTCGCTTCTTGGTGGCGTCACACCTCAACTGAGCAGCCTCTTGCTTCAGTGCCATGTTGTAGAACTCATCGTACCTCAAGGGCTCAAAGAGAACAAGAGCTAGCTGAATTTCTTCTTTGAGACCACTCCTGAACTGGTATATCATGCTCTTCTCATCAGGGACGTCCTGCTTGGCAAAGCGGGCGAGCTTCTGAAACAACTTGTTGTAGTCATAGACAGACAAAGAGCCTTGCTTCAGGTTGCGGAATTCCTCACGCTAGCTTTCAACCACGCTCTGAGAATATGATGAGCTCGGAAATCTTGACGGAATTCATCCCAGGTGATAACACGTCCACCTCTGGAATCCTTGTACTGCTGGAACCATTCTGCAGCTTGATCTTTGAGTTGGAAGGAAGCGAACTTAACAAAGTCCTTAGGCCTGACGTTACTGCACTCGAAATGCTTGCACAGATCCACAAGCCAATCGTCAGCATCGGTTGCCTCAACACAATTGCTAAAAGTCTTTGGCCCGTTAGCAAGGAACTGGTTGAGTGTAGCAGAGTGATTCTGATTGTTTCCTTGATTGCTTTGGTTGCACTCTTGGAGAATTTGCATGATCAACTGTGTGTTTGCATTGGTTGCGGCCATCACAGATTGCCATGCCTCCAGAGGAGGTGGAGGTGTGGCAGATCAGGATTCGGAGTCGTGCGCATTGGAGGAGCCATCCTGAAGAGGTTGACCACCATTCGCACATAGACAGACAAATATTGAAGATGAATCCAACGGAATGAAAATTGCAACATATAGTCTTCACATCCGAACAAAATGAACGAATACATTCCTCTTGAAATGGTCACATATCCATAAATTGAGAAGCCACGTAGAATTAAGGTAGAGAAATAAATCAACAAGGTACGGATCAAGAACGAATACTCGGTAAGAAATCCCAATCGCAAACCAATATCCATGGAAGAAGAACTAGACCTACTAGAATTCCCACCTATGAAACTCCCGAACCTTTCCGGTTATGCAATAAGGTGTTGGGGATAGAGGGGAAGCATAATATCTCACCCATAGCAATTCCTACATCTAGCTGTATCCATCCTTCAACACATAACCGAGAAACCTTCGGAAACCATCTACCTCGACCTTCGAAAAGCATCCGTTATACAAGTTATGGCGATACTCCCGAACTCCCGCCCCAGTAGTGGGTGGCGTCGAGGTTATCTCACCAACGAACTGCATAAAAGAGATTTTCGATGTCGGTGTACTAGACTCAGGTATTCCAGAACTGCAACGATAAAATTATGACGACAACACCTCAGAGCTCAACTCCCCGGGACACTTCCACAAAACCCCTGACAGGAGGCACCAAGACAATGTTCTCATCATAAAACCATCGGAACGATTCCAAGATACCCGCGTGATCCTAAATTTTTTTTTGTGAAATTTGAGAAGAGAAGAGTCAAAACTCTACGTCAGGATGCCTTATCAGAGCGATGAGGAGACTGGGAAGTAAAAAGAAATCCTAAACTCTCCGATATATAATTCCTAAATGACTCAAAACATTTTTCTAGACACAACTCGGCTGCTAAGAACGCTCAAGCAATGGGGCTCCTAGGGTCGGGGAAGGCTCTGATTACGAACTTGTCACACCCTCGATGCGACTATATCTCCCACGTGTCAAGCATGACTTAGAGGCATAATCACATTGAAGGCATATGTCGCAAATCAGGCAATCATCACAAACATCCCATGTAATATAGATAATAAAAAGGGATAACATAGTTGGCTTACACTCGCCACATCAATCAAGGACATTAATAACATTACATCATCCAAACACTCATGGCCCGACTACGACGCCAAAATAAAAGAGAACCCAACATGCGACACGGTCCCAATCTCCCCCAACGGGGCACCACTACTGATCATCAGGAAAGGAAACATAGTAGCGTTGAGAGTCTTCGTCGAACTCCCACTTGAGCTCAAGCGCATCTCCTGGAGCGGAATCATCAGGCCCTGCATCTAGTGTAATAGTAATCTGTGAGCCACAGGGACTCAGCAATCTCGCACCCTCGCGATCAAGACTATTTAAGCTTATAGGTTAGGCAAGGTAAATATATGTGGAACTGCAGCAAGCGACTAGCATATACGATGGCTAACTTATTCGCAAAAGAGAGCGAGAAGAGGAGGAAAAGCGCGAGCGAGAAACTAGAGAACAACCTGCACAAACATTACTCCAACACCATGTCCACTTCCCGGACTCTGCCGAGAAGAGGCCATCACAGTAACACACTCGATTGATTCATTTTAATTTAAGTTAAGGTTCAAGTTATCTACAACCGGACATTAACAAATTCCCATCTGCCCATAACCGTGGGCACGGCTTTCGAAAGTTCAAATCCCTACAGGGGAGTCCCAACTTAGCCCATGACAAGCTCTCACGGTCAACGAAGGAATAGACCTCCTCCCAAGACGTTCCGATCAGACTCGGTATCTCGGTTCTTCAAGACACTTGATAGGTTAAAACAAGACCAGCAACACCGCCCGAATGTGCCGACAAATCCCGATAGGAGCTGCACATATCTCTTTCTCAGGACACACTCAGATGAGCCAGACGTCGGGTAGGCCAGCCCAGAGATGCCCCTGGTAGCCCCGGACATTGCTCGGTGGGACCAACACTCAGAGGAGCACTGGCCCGGGGGGGTTAAAATAAGATGACCCTCGGGCTCCGGAAACCCAAGGGAAAAGAGGCTAGGTGGCAAATGGTAAAACCAAGGTTGGGCATTGCTGGAAAAGCTTTAATCAAGGTGAACTATCAAGGGGTTCCCATTATAACCCAACCACGTAAGGAACGCAAAAATCCGGGAACATAACACCGATATGACGGAAACTAGGGCGGCAAGAGTGGAACAAAACACTAGGCGAGAGGCCGAGCCTTCCACCCTTTACCAACTATATAGATGCAATAAGATAACATAGCAATATAATGATATCCCAACAAGTAAATAAATGTTCCAACAAGGAACGGCCTCCAATCTTCACGTGCAACTAGCAACGCTATAAGAGGGGCTGAGCAAAGCGGTAACATAGCCAATCAACGGTTTGCTAGGACAAGGCGGGTTACAGGTTTGACATGGCAATTTGGGTGGCTTGAAAGCAAGTGGTAGGCATCGTAGCATTGGCATAGCAAAAGAGCGAGCAATCTAGCATAGCAAAGATAGTAGTGATTTCGAGGGTATGATCATCTTGCCTGCAAAGTTGTCAGAGTTGACTGGATCCTCGAAAGCAAACTCAACGGGCTCCTCGTTAGCGAACTCGTCCCCCGGCTCTACCCAAACAAGACAACAAGCAACAAGGACACAATCAACCACGTGCAAGGATCAAACAATATGATGCAAGGATGGTATGCTATGCGGGATGCGATGCGGGATGCATATGCGAGAATTGACAAGGGATGCATGAACCTGGCCTCAACATGGAAATCCAAGTGTGCCACTGGAAATATGAGATGAAATCGCTTGAAAACGATATAAAGATCACCGGAATCGGAGTTACGGTTTGGAAATGGCAAGCGATTCAAAAATGACACCGGTCTGCGATTTACAGCAAGTAGCCATCTAAATGCAATTAAGTGAACAAGCTCCAGCACACAAACATGGCATCAAAATACATGGAAGGGATGCACTCAAGATGCTTAACAAAAGTCTAGCACTGACCTACGGCCAAATCATCCATTAACAGGTTCAAACAAGCATGGCAAAAATGCATATGGCAAACAGATCTCAGACTTAGTGAAATTAACACTTGTCTGAAATTTCAGATCAGGTAGCACTCTTCGGAGCAACAAAACTACATGCCACAGTACCTGAACATGGCAAAGTAAAACATGGCATGGAGCTACTCAAAGATCTTAACAAAAGTCCCTTAGTGAACTTGAGCCAAAAGGGGTCAGAAAATACAATTGCAAGCATGTAAACATAGCAAAAACATAATCAGTTTTCAGACTTAGTGAAAACTGGCACATGCTGAAACATAACTCAAGTAGGCATGTTTACGAGCTCGATGCACTCACTACGGAGCAAGAGCTGATAAGCTAAGCACACACCCATCAAGAACACACAAAATTCAAGCTAGGCATGGCAAGAACAATAACATAGCATGCACGGATCAACTATAACATCATCGGCAAAATTGCAAACAAGTTGACAATCTACCCAGATTCACAAAGTAGCAAAAGTAGAGCTCGATTGACTCAAGCTAGGGTGCTCCATAATTGCAAAAAAAGACATGTATGGATAGAGCACTACAATATTAACGAAACATCCTTACTGATCATCCTCAAAAGAGGCACGGATCACTAGGAAACAACAAAAACATATGGCCATATGAAATAAACAGATCAAGGACTTAGTGAAATTACTAAGTCCCTGAGATCAGCACTACCAAGTGCCTCACTTCGCAAGCTTGCACTAGTCACGACACACATTAAAAAAATACATGGATTGCACCTCTGGAGAGATGACAAAACCCTTAACAAAACATATGTAGAGCTCATGGGCATATCATGCACACATTAAACATGGCAAAAATTACAAATATCTAAATGGAGCAGCAGATCTGACAACTATCTCAAGTAGCCCTCTTCTAACAGCATTTCGGGCATCAAGATGAACTCAAATGAAAATGATGCAATGGAATGAAATGATGTACTCTCTGAGATGAACATTTTGATATGCTATAAGCCAAAAACGGAGCTACGGATGCGGAGTTATGACATGGTGAATATTGCAAAAGAAATAACTAGGACGGGCAAAAAGTCAACCTCCCCAGATCTGGATCTAGGGTTTGCACGGGTTTCAAAGTTGGCCGGAAACACTGTAGCGGCCGGAGTTTTGCCGGAGGTGACCGGATCCGAGGCAAGAGGGGCCGCGGGCGCCGGATCCTCGCCGGAGTCGAGGGAGAGGCCGGAGGGGTTGCCGGATCAGGCGGAGCTCGCCGGAGTCCTCCGCGGGCCCGGAGCGGCTCGGGCGGCGGTTGGTGGCACCGGGGCGGCTCGGGCGGCGCCCACCGGCGCGAGGCGGCGCGGCAGGGAGCGGGAGGCGGCGCGGAGCGATGACGGGCGCGGCCGGCGGCATGCGGCAGCCGGCGCGAGGCAGGGAGGCGGGCGAGCCGCGGTCGCGGGCTGGCGGCGCGACCGCCTAGGCCGGGAGGGCCGCGGCTGGGCCCGGCGGGCCGGAGCGCGGGTGGCGGCGCGGGGATGTGGGCGCGGCGTCTCCGCGAATGGGGAGGCGACACGTGGCTGCGGAGAGGGGGCAGACACGTCCGGCGTGGTGCAAGAAAATGTCCGGCGGCGGCGGGGAGAGTTAGGGTAGGGCTTGCACCGCGAATTTAGAGGAGGGGTCTCTAGATGATGGAGCAGGTTTAGGTGGGTTTTGGGCCAACTTGGAGGGGTGTTGGGCTGCAACACACATGAGGCCTTTTCGGTCCCTCGGTTAACCGTTGGAGTATCAAACGAAGTCCAAATGATACGAAACTTGACAGGCGGTCTACCGGTAGTAAACCAAGGCCGCTTGGAAAGTCTCGGTCCAATCCGGAAATATTTAATCCCCACACACGAAATAAAGGTAGAAATGACCACCGGAGGAGAACGAAGCGCCGGAATGCAAAACAGACAACGGGGAAAATGCTCGAATGCATGAGACAAACACGTATGCAAATGCAATGCACAAGATGACATGATATGAGATGCATGACAACGACAATAACACACGGAGAAGAAAACCCGAACCCGAGAAAATAAAATAACTTAACGCCGGAAACGGCAAGAGTTGGAGTACAAATTGGGAAAGTTACATCCGGGGCGTTACAGGTAACTACCATGGAGATACCCTGGTAATATTTTTACTATTACGACATTCGTGCATCTTTTGCATACTTGTAAAACTAGTACATCATTGCTAACTATGAAGTTATTACTATGTTTTTCAACAGATAATCCTAGAGAATTGTGTGCCTCATATGATGTATCAGAAAGGTAGTGTTAATGTTTTGAACATACAGCCAGGTCATCTTACGAATCTCAACTGTCCATACGAGATTTCTAAAAGAAGTGGAGACATGAAAATCAAAGGATGGAAAAAATGTATGGACAGTCGTAAGGAGCTTCTTGGAAGCAAAAGGAAGCGAAGCGCAAGAATTGGAGACAGGATGTTCTCCATTCTCCATAATGGAGAGTTAGGGTCTATATTGTTTTATGCTATTTTAGCTTAAATAGGGTATTTAGGTCCTGCCTAATACCGATGATCATGTGCTAAGAACAATTAAGTAGGGTTGGTTCGATGACTATGAAGATGATGATCGTATGACTTGTTATGAATAACGAGTAGAAGTTGTATGATGATGATTAGTAGGACTTGTTAGGATTAGTATTACTTCCGACAAACTTGGTACTCGCGGTCTCGAGACTTGTAATGTTTTATCTTTGTTAGGTCTTTTGAATTCGGAGACTAATATGATGAATTGTATTCGGAGACTAATCTTCTATTGTATTCGATGAATCTGCTGTTGCTATGTGCTACTGTCTGTACTCTGTCAAATAATATATTTTGTAACCTGTGCAAAAATCAGAAAAGTAAAAAAACCTAATATTCATACTAATGGCGCATCACTACAGAATGCGCCATTAGTATGCCAAGTATACTAATGGCGCATCCATCCGCAGTGCGCCATTAGTGTGCCAAAGCACATGGTTAAATATGGCCCTGGGAGGCATACTAATGGCGCATGGTGTTATATACTAATGCCGCACTGGGTGGTGCGCCATTAGTATACCAGATACTAATGGCGCACCAGTGGTGCGCCATTAGTAAAAAATGCTAGTGGCGTGATACTAATGGCGCACCAGTGATGCGCCATTTGTAGGAAAAACTGGTGCACCATTAGTAGGCCTTTTCCTAGTAGTGATGGATCCATCAAAGAGATTTGGGAGCTTGACTATGTGAAAGTTAAGGTGGCATTATTCAGGTGCGCATGGATCCCTCTTGGTCTGGTAAGGATTGATGAGTACAGGAAGACCAGTGTTAACAAGACAACGATGGCATATGACGCGGACCAATTCATTCTTGCCAGCGATGCTACCCAGATTTTCTTTGTGGAAGACCCCTTGCATAAGAATGGCCATTTAGCGATGCATGGGAAGAGAAGGGTACTGGGTGTCTATGATGTTGTCGATCAGGAGGAGTACGATGAATTTGATAAGTTGCCACCCAAGGGTCACGCACCAGTGCAACAGAGAAGAAGTTTAAAGCATCAAAAAACCCAAGTTCATTCGGGGTCAACTTAATGATCCCAGTCCCCCATGTACATGGGAATTAAGCTGTAAGACTAGTCTTTATGCCTACCCTGCAACTTAATTCCTTCAATTTAGAACTATCGCGTGTACTGAATTTGTGAGTTATTCCCGGTTTTCTATTGATGTAAGAACCATTAATATGTTGACCTTGATATGATGTCAGATCAAGAAATGAATATGAACTATTTTTTTTATTATTATTATATCATAGAGGTAGCACACTCAATCGATCTCATTGTAGTATGTGTGAACAAAAATATGCAATCTAGTTTGCGCATAGAACACGGTTCATTGATGAAAGCCGTCTGCCAACCAAACACTGCCACCACCCCGCCCACGATCTGAGTCGTGCTTTCTGATTGGCCAGAACCCAAACCCCATGGATCGTACGTCCGCACCGTTGGACGCTCCCAGATTGAACAACGATCCTCATCCCTTTCGACAGCACATGCAGTTCCGGTTGTAATTTTATTTTTATGCACAAAATGCACGTTAATATCAAAAAATGTCTTAAATATAGCTAATGATACCTGAAATGCGCCAGAAAATCAAACCTGTGGTATAGTGGTGATTGTGTACCGTGGAAATTTTTATGAGGCCAAACAATGAAGTCACCGGCCACAGGAGTTTGAATTGACATGTCTCGTTTTGGAAAAGCATGATCCTTAATTTGAGATGCTCCAGTTTGGAAGGAGCGGTCATCAAAACTTGTGCCAAACTTTACCAATTTTTTCCACGGGGTCGTGAGAGGACGCCATAGGCACACATCGATTTTGATGATGTCCGAACTCCATCTGAATTTTCTGTAATTAAAATACCAACTAGGCCTACGCCAGTGGCCGCACCTCGCAGCCGAAATGTTTGAAACTTCTCACCGCTTCTCGAACAAGCGGATGAAAACTCACAAAGTGACGCACAAATGATCTGTACACCTTTGCTAGGCTGATAGTAAGGGGGTATCATAGCTAGTATCATGAATGCCAACTAGGCAATTTTGATGAGCTGTTATAGAATTAATTAAATGAAGAAAGAGAGGGTTAAGTATCATATCATGAAACCGTATCATAATAAATGCTATGCTACTATGTGTCATGCATGACAATATAAATAAAGTACTACATATGATACTAGCTACTCTATGATACTATGCATTATTAGAGCAAGTAAGTACACAATAGAGTCACATAAGACTAGCCACAATGGGTAGTAACATAGAATGTTACTAGTCTATGTTACTACCTCTATAGTGGGGAGTACCATATGTGTAGTAACATGCAACACTTCATTTACTAGGCTACAAACTCATCTTGCCTTGAGATGTGTGATGTGACTCAGACAATGGGTAGTAACATAGACTAGTAACATGCCCATGTGTTACATTAGTCTATGTTACTACCTCTATATTGGGGAGTAACATATATGTGTGGTAACATGCAACACTTCATTTATTAGGCTATAGACACATCTTGCCTTGATATGTACATGTGATGTTACTCATACTACTAGTAACTAGATATGTTACTACTTTCCTCTCTTTCTTCATTTATTGCTTGCCACATCATCTACTTTATCTACATATGTGTGATGTTACTACCTATGTTACTCCCATTGTGGGTAGTCCCATACTATAGTAAGACTATACCCACAGTCAGAGTAACATAGGTACTAACATCGCACATATCCACTTTCCTCCATTTCTTCATTTATTGCTTGCCACATAATCTATTTTATCTAGATATGTGTGATGTCATTACGTATGTTACTCCCACTATGGGTAGTCTGGCTATAAGGAATAGAATAATATATATGTGCTTATTAGTTCGAGGAAGGAGAAGAGAAGCGGGCTCTTGGTTAGTAGAGCCAGCTGCAACAGGAGACCCACCAAGACACTTTGTGAGGATGTAAGGTGAGCCAACTATTGATAAACTAGTACGTATATAAAACTTATTGTTCTACATACCCACTAAGAGGTTGGCTGTATTATTAACCATGCTCTTAGTGAGGTAGCTAGTATATCAAATACGACTAGCTAGTATTAGACTAGCCAAAGTGGGAGTAACTTCAGCAGTACCACCGACTCCAACTCAGCAAACTTGCTTATGTGGCAATAAGTTAATGAGGAGAGAGATAGATTCAGTAACTTAGATAGTTATTGTAGCATCACATGTCCAAATGCAATGAGTCTGTAACCTAAGAAATGAAGCTTTGCATCACACTACACTTATGTTACTACACACTATGAAGGTAGTAACATATATATAGTCTAGGGATATGTGTACGTTACCAGTGTACTCACTACTAGGAAAAGGCCTACTAATGGCGCACCAGTTTTGCATACTAATGGCGCATCACTGGTGCGCCATTAGTATCACGCCACTAGTATTTATTACTAATGGCGCACCACCCAGTGCGCCATTAGTATAGAACACCATGCGCCATTAGTATGCCTCCCAGGGGCCATATTTAACCATGTGATTTGGCACACTAATGGCGCACTGTTCGGTGATGCGCCATTAGTATACTTTGGCATACTAATGGTGCACTCTGTAGTGATGCGCCATTAGTATGAATATTAGGTATTATTTTGTTTACTTTTCTGATTTCTACACGGGTTACAAAATATATTATTTGACAGAATATAGACAGTAGCATACAGCAACAGCAGATTCATCGAATACAATAGAAGATTAGTCTCCGAATACAATTCATCATATTAGTCTCCGAATTCAAAAGACCGAACAAAGATAAAACATTACAAGTCTCGAGACCGCGAGTATCGAGTTTGTCTTCACATTACAAGTCGATATCGATCATCTAAACTACCATCACATAGAAGAGAGCTGTGGTCATCACGATGAGCATCATCGCGATGAAACTGGTCTTCATCCGGTTCCTCCAACGCTCGCTCCTCTCTCCCACTAGATAGCGGGCGTATCTAGATTCCGCCTCCGCCGTAGTGGTGTACCCTTTGTAATTGTTACCGCTGAAACGGTGAACCTGTCTCCAACACTGCTCCCAGTCGTCGTAGACTCCGGGAACCTTACCCTTGTACACGACATACGACGGCATCTCTATGCATAAGCCACACAACAGACAATACATACATAAGCAATATATAAGTATGCAACAAAAGGATCGGGAGAGAAAAGCAAGACATGACATTAATAACATGATTCATGGTCCTACTAATAAATAGCATCGATTACATCTAAGTTGAACGACTGTCCAAAACAAAGAGACATACAAGTTCATTAAAGTTTAATTACAACATGAGCCAATCAATGTTTCAGAACTACACATAGCATCACTACTGTCGACTCGACTCATGGGACCGGGGCATGGATGAAGCCGCCGTCTGTCGTGATGGTCATGAAATCGCGGGCGTTGTCAGCCTGCATTTGTAGAGTTCCATCTATCTCCCTGTTGGACAGTTGATATCTGAGGTAGAACTGCCCCGAGGTATGAAGGACATCTTGATGGATGATGTCCGCAAACTCCGAATGGATGCGAAAGAATTCTTGTCTAATGTCCGTGTCCTGGATTGTCGACAAGCTCGCGGCCCAATCTTTGAGATTATTTGGTAGCAGAAGGTGATGATGGTCCCTTACGATCGCCCGCATGTGATGGAGGGCGTAGTAGGCATCCTTTTGACCGCTAGGCGGCTCCTTGACGCAGCAGAACATCGTATTGTGGGCGAACACGTGCTTGCCGTACTTACGAACTGCCCTGGTGAAGGTGCCTCCAGATTTGGCGTAGCCGGGGAGAACATCATCAAGAACTTTCTTGATATTTGTGGTCTATTTTGGAGTTACGGTTCAGGTCAAAATACGTGGCCATGGAATATTTCGGGCTTAAGAGGATGAGTGTGCAATGTGTGTCACTGCACAGAACACGGAATGTTAGAAAAAAAAGAATGATCAAAATCTAAGAAATCATATGTTACGGGGCGGTTAAGGGATGACTTACTCGGGAAAGTAAGCCACAAGGAAGTTATCCTTATCTGGGTTTGCCAGAATGACGCCTTCGAGGTGTGAACTCGCGACTTGGCGGTCCCCAGTGCTGCTCAAGAGCTTGGCACGCATGTAGAAGGGGTCGACGATCACGATGTCCGGGGTCTTGTCTCTAATGATCCGCATCTCCATACTCAGCGAAAACAGCCAAACGAAGGTGTAGTGAAGTGGATGAAGGTTAAACATAGCAAAGATGTCATCAAACCGCAGAACGATCGTACCCTCGATGTCGCCATCCACAAAGCCCTTGCCCTCTGGCACCTTGGCCACGAAAACCGGGTATGCCAGATCATTCTCTCTTAGACGCCGCTTCTCCAAAGAAAGAACACTGTCGTGCAGACTCTGCACAGCACCGGTTGCAGCATTGAGCATATTTGTCGGTAGCATCGCCCTACCCGCCACATGCACCCTCCTCGAGATATCCTTAGGTGAAGGGGTGGCCCGTCCTGAGCACAGATCGTACTCGGTGCCGGCTGGCTCGCACCGGCACCCTTTTTAGTCTGCCGTTTCCGGCTCTTCTTCTTGATCTGTTGTAATGGGACCGAGTTCTGCTCAAAGACCGCCTTCTTGAGCGTGTTGAGGCTGATAATATTTTGCACCTCAGCTATCTGAGGCTCGGTGAAGGCAGCAGCTGGAGGCGTCTCCTGAGAACTAAACGTCAGGCTACGCCTGTTGCAACTGGGTTTCTCCGACGTACCAGCTAGATCGCGGTCGTCTTGGTTGTGTTCTTGAGAAGGAGGCCCGCAGAACTAATCACCGTACCCATGTTCGGCAAAGTACTTATCGACGTTGGTAAATGTACCGTTGTCGTCATCGTCCGGATCTTGTGCCATATGCATGTCCGGATCCTGTGCCATAGGGATGTCCGGCATGTCCGGTAGCGTTGCGGCATTCTTGCCATGGATTTGCGCCAGCATGACTGGCGGTCTTGTCTGTGGGGTGGTGTCCCCCGCCCCCAAATGAATCTGGCTCTTCGGCCAAAGCAGGGGCCAACTTACGCAGGCGCTGAGGGTCATCTCATCTTCATCGTCAGCCCCAGCGGGTCGAATCGGAGGTAACAACTCGTTGCAGCCTGGCAGCACCCGAACCACTTCAACCCTATACATTGTGGGTGGCACCGGATTACCGTGGAACACGGGGTTGCTCGGTTGAACGGTTCTGCCCTTGGCGACATCGACCAACTCGCCGCCCACGAAGTGCAGGAGAGTGCAAGGAACGTCGGCGGCGCCTTATGAAAACATGTAGGGCGTCAGGGATGCCCAGTCAAAGGCAAGGAGATGAAGTCATCGGCCGAGAGGCTTAGTTACCGTGATGCCATCGAGCTCGGCTAATGTCGAGGCACCACCAACGGCGGGCGTGCAACTGACGGAGGGGCCGCTTGCTGGCGAGGTGCCGGCCGGCGTACACCCGGGTGCATTAAGCTCCAATGCCCGTGCCGGCGCCGGAGACACGAATACCGCCTCCGCCGGAGACACCAATGGCGCCGCCGGAGACACCAATGGCGCCGCCTGCGCGCTGTGCGAGTTGCTGGCCGTGAAGCTGGGAACCGGGGGAGGCCCCTGTTGGCCGCCCGCAATCCACATCGTCAGCCCATGAATCAACGTAGGCACCATGGCGTTGAGCTTTGTTCCCAGTTGTTGTTCCACTTGCTCTTGGACAAGCTCCGGAATCCGCACCACTTGTGCCTTGAGTGCATCAACCTCGCGCGACTGGCTTTTCGAGCTGGTCTTTTTCTCCTTTTGCCCACCAGCGGTATAGTATGACGACCATTTTGTGGACAAGCCTTTGCTGGCCACACGACCAGCTGACGTTGGCTTATTGAGCTTATCCCTGTTTTTCATTACGTTCAACGCCCTATTCAAAGGGGTGTCGAAAGGGGAGCTCTGAGACGACCCCGCGCTACTGCTTTCTTTGTCCTGCGGAAGGAACGTGAACCATTTAAAAATATTGGGGATTAATTAGAATGCAACCATATGGAGCTAATTACACGGGGGTGTATTCCTTACCAGAACAAGCTCAAGCGCCTTGGTCTTCGGATCCGTGGTAAGCTCCTTTGTTACCGGGTCCTCCTTGTACCGGGCCCTGAGAAAGTTCCTGGTCTGCTTGTCATGGTATTTCTCGAAGTGGGGCGGTAGGCCTTGCTCGGCATGCTCCGCGTCCTCCTTGTCCCATATAGGCTCCGCCACTCTGTAACCGCCGGGACCGAGTTGGTGGACCCCTAAGTTCAACTGCTGCATTTCTTTCCCCCACTGACTTGATTCGAAGGTTGCGGGTCTCTCACACTTGATCCTGAACTCCTTGTAGTCATCTTCGCTCATCAAAGGATATTTCTCCTTGATCTTCTCATAACTATCACCTTTGTCAATCATTGCCTTCACCGTGCTTTTCCAAGTAGACAGGGCCGTGCTCATCCTTGTGAGGGCGGCACCGTTCACTTTATTCCCCGAGAGGCGTGTGTTTGCAAACTCATCGGGGAACTTGTATCATTCGTGCAGCTTCGTGAAGAGGAGGCTGCGCAAATTCCCTCGGTCCTTATGCCTTAGGTTCTCGGTGTTGATCGAGAAGGTGCTCCGGAGAATGCACCCGAGCTGAAGCGAGTACCCCTTGACTACGTGTTTGGGCGCCGTCGGATGCCCGTCGGAGTTCACTTCAGTAAATTCCTCCCTGACGGTGCCGAGCATGTTCGGGCGCTGTTCCTTCCATTGCCTCTTCGGTTGGCTGCCATCTGTGTGTGCGCGGCCATCATCAGTGGTGGCATCCGTGGCGCCATCATCAGTGGTGTCATCCCCGATGCCACTAGGGGTTGTGTAGTCAGGATCGGTGTCTTCCGCGGCGTCCTCATAGCGGTGAGGTTCTTCCTCCAACTCCTGGGACAGCTCTCAGAATTGCTTGTCACCCGAACCGCCGGCCTAATCGTTGTGGGCCATGTTTCGCTCTAAATAGGAAAAAAGTTTGGTCAAAAAGTTGGTTATTGTCAAGGAATAAGATAATGGTCTGATCATTTAGGGTTTTTCGACACCGAGCCATCCTAAAAGCTAAGCTTTTATCATTTAGGGTTTGTCGACGCCGAGGCACCCTAAAAGCCTAAGCATACTAATCACTTGGCTCTATTGCCACCTATGTTGGGTTTATCATCTAGGGTTTATCGATGCTAAGGAGAATTCTAAGTTGGCCCTATTCACTTGGCTCTATTGCCACCTATGGTTTAACACAGCAAGAATGGCGGGCCAGTTGATCCTACTTAACTAAGTACTAAGATACCCCGGCCCATGCATTAGTCGCAAGTACCCCATATGTCCTATTTTTAGCAAAGTCATGCTAAAATTCACGGAAAATTTCAGCATGACCTTTGCTGAAAATAGGACATATGGAGCACCCGAATTTGCCGGAACGGAAGTTAATCGACATTCTGGGAAACTCAAGGGCCTCTCGGGGTACCAGCAAATCCATCACGACACAATGGTCGGAGACAAAACCCAGCCACAGACCATATGGTCCTCTGCTTTCATATGGACAAAAATCAGCTCAACTTTTGTGAGCTTCCATTCCAGATATAATAGGTCACCCAACAAAAAATCATCAATAGTTTAGCAAGTCTGTACAAACACAGAAACAACAGAAAGTTTGCTGCCTATTCAAACACAGAAACAAAACACTACTTAAAACTTCTGCTACATTTGGACCATGGCAATTTACTTTCATGGAGCATGACAAATGTATTTTACAGATCATGGCATTGTTTTTACTATATGCACCATGGCAAATTTCTGTCACTTCAACAGTTAAGTTCTTGGAATGGGAATATCAAAGACTTTCAGCTAGAATGAGCCTATATAACTTAGGCACAGCACAATACATGGTGCAAAACACACAATGTGCAGATGGTAATGACGACCAGAACATACAAACTGAAGTAGACAAAGATCCTGCAGACCAAACCATCATAAGATCATCTGCAAACTCAACTTATTATATCTTGTCCTGTGCCTGATCATCAAACTGAATTTACTGCATTTCACAACCTGGTAACATAAAATGCTCTTAGGCTGAGCCTGTTTTAAAAAAACATATATAGGAGTTTATATACTATGTGCCTGTAAAATTTCATGAAGAAATATGAATTTGTGGGTTATGGCAAGAAAATGATTTTATAATAGCATTATAAATGAAATTTCACAAGTATGCAGATCACATCCTGGTGCATATGTGGGGTTTTTTACTTAGAAAATACAAAACTTCTATTATTGTTTTTATTTTTAACCATGGAGCTACTGGATTAAGTGAGAGCTATATGCAGTTTTTTAAAAAAAGTGAGAACTCCTACATGCTTGCCAGGCCATGCAAAAAATGAGTGATGTTTCCAGAATTATTTCTTAGAGTGAATACAGTATGTTCTCCAAAACTCAACAAACAATATGCAGATCGTTCTTAGTGTCTCTTGCTTTTCTGATAGCCAGATAGCCACTAATGATATGCCATTGGGATCATCATCGCTTCAAATCATTTGTCTGGAAACAAAGGAATGTATAAACTGAATTTGCAGAATAATAAAGACAGATTTGATCAAGCTCCACTCATGTCCATAACTCTGATATATGTTAGTGTCGGGGGTATATTTGAACTAGAAACTATATAAGATTCTAGTTTGACTATTGTTGTACCTTTTTTTCTAGTTGCTACATGATTCTAAGACCCACACAAATTTTTCTCATTCACATGAAGCAATTGTGTGATCTCAACTTATGCAAGCAAAGCTATTTAAGGGAAGGCTCCTACCTGAATTTTCATTCACACAAGTTTTTGACAGTAGCTCCTAACTAAATTTTCTGCTTAAAGGGAAGGCTGACTTAAGTGGCAAGATGATACAATTTGCATAGCATAACCCTAGAACACATCTTCTACTATAAATTTGCTGACTTTTGCTAACCCTAGAACACATCAGAAGGAAATCAAGAGGGGGAAGAGGGGGAAGAGGGATGTGGTACTCGCGGGAGGTAGCCTAGGGGGAAGGAGGGGAAGGGGGAGAGGTGAGGAATAACCTGTGGGATAACGGCAGGCTGCCGTAGGAGGGCACCGGCGTCGAGGAGGCGGCGGGCGGCAGCGCGTCGAGGAGGAGGCGGCGCATCGAGGAGGAGGCATGTCGAGGAGGCAGCGCGTCGAGGAGGAGGCGGCGTGTGGAGGAGGAGGCGGCGCGTCGAGGACGCTGCGACACCTTCTTACTTCCCCGTGCCCTTCCTCGAAGACGGTGATGGGGGGCAGGGCAGGGGCTGACTAGGGGCGGCGACGGAGATGGAGGGCAGGGGCTGTCGGAGACGGCGACGGAGGGCAGGGCAGGAGCTGCAGTGGTGGGGGGCGCGGGGGCGGCGGCGGCATGGGTCGGGGCAGCGGGGGGAAGTGAATCTGGTGAGGGAGAGGGACGAAGGGGATCTGGCGAGCGGGAGGGAATCTTACTAATGGCGCACCAGCGGTCAGCGCGCCATTAGTAATCTTTTTTTTACATAGCAATGGTGCACCAGGCAGAGGTGCGCCATTAGTAATCTTTTTTATAAATAGCAATGGCGCACCAGCCAGAGGTGCGCCATAAGTAATTTATTTTTATTTTTTGTTGCATGTAATAATTTTTTAGAAAATGAATATGAATATGAAACAGTAATATTTTTTTATCAAAACAGTAATAATTGTTGTTTAACAACAATTGTAGTCTACACTTTTTTATTATTATTTTTTTAAAAATGAATATGAATATGAAATGGGGGGTGCTCGTCGGCGGCGGTGGAGCGGGGGAGGGTGCGGGGGGTGCTCGTCAGCGGTGGTGGAGCGGGGGAGGGTGCGGGGGGTTCTCGTCGGTGGCGGTGGAGTGGGGGAGGGTACGATGGGTCGTCGGCGGCGGTGGAGCTAGCGGGGGAGGATGCGGGTGGGATTGAGATCGAGATGGAGGGGGATAGCAATCGAGATGAAGGGGCATCGAGATCGAGATGGAGGGGGGATCGAGATGGAGGGGGATCAAGAAATGTAGACTACAATTTAAATACAGTCGATGATATCAAAAAGTGACCATGAAATTTAAAAATATTCATGATATCAAAAATTGCCCATGAAAGACAACCGAGAAATGAAGACTACGATTTAAATACAGTCGATCTTAGCTAGCTATCTGTTCATAATCTTCTTGCCCTTCTTTTTCGCAAATGGAGTTCTTCTATGGAACGGACGTCCTTTAGGTAGGGTGGTCCTGCTTCTTCTTGTGGTGTATGCTGCTACTTCATCGTCGTCGTCATGTTCGATCATCAGGTCGCTGTACTTGTCGAAGTCTTGCTCATTGGCTACTCCATCCATTCCGATGATCTTCCTTTTGCCTCTCCTCACGACAACATGACTGGGCTTTGACGGGTCGGTAATGAAGAAGCATTGGTCCACTTGGGAAGCCAGTACCCATGGCTCATTTTTTGCGGTGACGTTTGTGCCCGCGGTCTTGGATTTGGCTTCGGGTATAACCATGGTGGTGAAATACCGGTCTTCCTTTAGGATGCTCTTGGCCCATCTGACACAGAACATCGGGACCTTCTCTCCAGCGTAGCTCAGCTCCCAGATCTCCTCGATCCTTTCGTAGTATCTGTCCTTGTCGTTACCGCTGTAGGATTCCATCGTTACCTCGGAGTTCTGATAACCATCGCTCTTCATGTCCTTGTCCTCGGTGTAGAATGTGTAGCCGTTGATATCGTACGCCTCATAGGTCATCAGGTTGTGCTCGGCGCCCTGTGACAAGGCGAATATGAGTTGTTCTTCCGCGGAAGAATCCTCATGTAAAGAGTACGACAGAAGCTTCTGCTTGAACCAACGCGTGAAACATGAGTTGTGCTCTTTGATTATATCTCCGTTCGTCCTCTGTTGGCCTCGGTCATTGTACATCTTCTCAATAAAGGTTTTGTGCTCTACCACCCAAGGATCGACCATGTCTATGTGTTGTAGCACGACTAGGTTTGCTCTTTCAAAGTCGGTGAGTCGACCCTCGAAGTCGACATGCATTTTGAGGCAACCCTCATGGTGACCCCATCCAGCGAGCCTGCCGAGGTGCCCGTTGACGGGCAGACCAACGGGGTTCTCAATGCCTAGATAATTCGTGCAGTAGGAGATGCAATCTTCGGTCAGAAAGCCCCTAGCTATGCTTTCCTCTGGACGTGACATGTTGCGAACGTATCCTTTGATGACACCATTCATCCTTTCGAACGGCATCATGCTGTGCAGGAACATCGACCCGAGTTGGATGATGTCCTCCATGATATGGACCAGCAGATGCACCATAACATCGAAGAATGCGGGCGGGGAGTACATCTCAAGCTCGCATAGTATCACCACGATCTCTTCCTGTAGCCTTCTGAGTTGCCTCACGCCAACCGACTTCCGAGAGATGACGTCAAAAAAGTTGCATAGGCAAAATAGCGTTTCACGGACGTGCGCGTCCATGATCCCACGGATTGCAACTGGAAGTATCTGCATCATCAGCACGTGACAGTCGTGAGACTTCATCCCGCTGAACTTCTGCTTCGCTGGGTCTAGGTATCTGCTTATCTTCCCCGCGTAACCGTAAGGAAGTTTTACTCCTACGAGGCAGGTGAAAAACTGCTAGATCTCCTCCTGACTTACAGTGAAGCACGCGGGGGGGTAGTCATTTCCCGTCTTCTTGTCCTTTTTGCCTTTGCGACGACTTTCTGTGTCCTACTTCGCCTCATCATCATCATCATCATCATCATCATTAGCATGATGCTCCTGCCTGATGCCCATTGATTTCAAGTCTGCCCTTGCTTTCGGCCCATCTTTGGTCCTCTCTGGCATGTTGAGCAGGGTACCAAGCAGACTCTCGCACACGTTCTTCGTGATATGCATGGCATCAAGGTTGTGAGGCACACGGTGGATCTTCCAGTACGGCAAGTCCCAGAAAACAGACCTCGTTTTCCATACATTCAGCAGCGGCTCTGGCGCCTTCCGCTTCTTTCCCGGCTCTGGCGCCTTTTGCTTCTTTCCCGGCAGTGGGCAATCTTTCCAATTTTTCAATAGCCCGTCTATTTCCTCGCTGCTCCTCGTACGCGGGCGTCTTCGGGGTTCGGTTTCACCATCGAATAGATCCTTGAATTTCCTCCACGGGTCATCGTCGGCGAAGCCACCTTCGATGTCCCATGAACACGATTTTCGAAGACCCGGGATCTCTATCTAGCTGGCGATATGTTGTGTCATCCATGCACCTGACGCATCCAGAAAATTCGTGGACCACCTGCCCCGCGACATATCCGTAACCGAGATAGTCGTGCACCGTCGTGAGCAGTGCAGCTCTCATAGGGAAATATTCTTTCTCTGCGGCGTCCCACGTATTGGCTTGCGTTTTCCACAGCGTGTCTAGCTCTTCTTTCAGCAACCCCAGATACAGATTGATGTCGTCCCCTGGTTGTTTCAGCCCTTCAATTAGCATACTCATGTGAATGTACTTCCTCTTCATGCACAACCAGGGGGGAAGGTTGTACATCCACACAAACACAGGCCAGGTGCTATGTGTGCTTCTCTGGCTGCCAAACGGATTGACTCCATCGGTGCTCGCGCCCAGCACGATATTCCTTGGATCCTTCCCAAATTCTAGGTGTTCGAAGTTCAACGCTTGCCACTGGCTCCCATCCTTAGGGTGACTCAGCATCTTGTCTTTTTTATTTATCTCCGGGTCATTTGCGTCATCTTCTCGCTTCTTCTCCTCCCTATCCGCGTGCCAACGTAGGAGCTTTGCTACCTTAGGGTCCGCGAAATACCGCTGCAGATGAGGAGTGATCGGAAAGTACCACACCACTTTTTGAGGAGCTTTCTTCCTCTTCTTGTATCGAGTGACGCCACACACCGGACATATGGTAGACTCCGCATGCTCGTCCCGATAAATGATGCAATTGTTCATGCACACATGGTATTTCACGTGCGGTAAATCCAGAGGACACACGACTTTCTTCGCCTCCTCGAAACTGGTCGGGCACTTCTTCCCCTTGGGAAGACGTTCGTGCCAGAATGACATGTTCTCGTCGAAGCATGCGTCAGTCATTTTGTGTTTTACCTTCATCTCGTAATCCATGAGTGTTACTTTTAGGCGGGTATCCTCGGGTCTGCATCCTTCATACAATGGAGTAACCGTGTCTATCTCCAGTTGATCCATCTTGGCTTTCTCTCGGGCGGCAGCTCTTGCGTTATCCGTCTGCTTGAGAAGCAGCTCTTGAATATGAGGGTCCTGCACCCAACCCATCGATGGTCCATTGTCGTCTGCTCCACCGGCATCTTCATCTTCATGATCATGCCCTTCGTCTGCTCCGGCATCTTCCTCATCATCATGTCCGGCATCTTCTACATGATGACTGTGTACAGCATCACTGTCGTGATCATGTCCTGGAGATTCTTCGTCTTCTCGCCCGCCCGAGCCGTGGTGGTTGTCTTGCTGCCCTTCCTCATTTCTTGCCCAGCCCCCATGGACGACTTCATAGTCATCTTCACCACCTTACCACCGATAGCCATCCATGAAACCACGCAAGAGTAGGTGGTCCCGCACCTGCCCGGAATCCGAGTCCACAATAAGGCTCTTCAGCTTGCATCTTCGACACGGACATCTTATCTCCGTCTCGTTGTTTTGAAGCATCTCAGCCTTCGCGGAGCTCAAAAACCTATTCACGATGCCTTCGGTCATCGTGCGGACCATGGTCGCCTGCGGGGTAGAGCAAAATGATATTTTAGAACCAAGAAAAAAATTGGCATGACTTTCCCTAAAAATAGGACCAAAAAGAATGCATAGTGCCAAAATTCTCGCCGAAACGGAAATGAATCAACATTCCGGCAAAATATTGGCAACTATCGCATTTCAAATACCGGTACCTTCAAACACAAACATATATGCAACACCACAAACATATGCAACACCACAAACATACATAGATCTAGCTAGGCCACAAAAAGTGCATGTGCACGTTGTTGGAGCGAGCTAGGGAGAAAAAAAGTAGATCTACAACATGAAGATAGCTTTCCCCTTACTTACCTATCAAAAAAGGTAATTTCAACACTTAATTTTGATGAATCTATGGTGCAAATGAGGTGAGGAGGAGGAGGCAGCCGACAAGCTTAGAGAAGGAGGTGGGGGGAATGAAGTGGGGAAAGTGAGTGTGTAGGTGTGGCTGTCCAAAAATATCTAGGTGGTCCCAGGTTACTAATGGCGCACCACACAGCCATGCGCCATTACTAACCCAAGATACTAATGGCACACCACACAGACATGCGCCATTAGTAGTTTTGCAAAAAAAGTAAAAAAAAATTATACTAATGGCGCACCGTGGCAAGTGCGCCATTACTAGTTTAAACTAGTAATGGCGCGCCGTTGCATAGTGGCGCACTCTACGGCTGGTGTGCCATTATTAGTTCTAACTACTAATGGCGCACTCTGCTCGGATGCGCCATTAGTATGTTTGAAAAAATGAAAAAAAACATTTTGTTACTAGTGGCGCACCGTGTGCCTGGTGCGCCATTAGTGTCTTCCACACTAATGGCGCATCTCCACATGGTGCGCCATTAGTATATAGTAGTGGCGCACCACTTCTCTGGTGCGCCATTAGTGTCAATTTCATCTTTAGCCCTTTTCCTAGTAGTGACTACTCTCCACTGTGTCTAGCTAGTCTCATACTCCCTCCTTTCCGGTTTAGCTAGGCTGGTTGTAATGGTATTATCATAAGCGGTATGATGGATGCCAACTAGACATTCTGGATGATGTGGCACACACAAGAGGATGTGGTATCATATCATGACACCGTGTCATATTAAATTTTGTACTACTACTTTGTGTGATTAGTAAGGCAACCTAAGATGTTAACTTATGATACTATGCATTACATAAGTAGCTAGTACCATAGCTACATTATAATATATATGCATGATACTCCCCCCATTACAACCAGCCTTATAGGGCTCAATTCAAAAATCTCACCAACCAAGGTAGATGGTGAGTGGTGGAATACCTTCGTAGTTTGCAAGAACACCCAATTAATGCTTTTGTTTTCCTCAAAAATTTATGTTTTCCAATGTATTAATTGCAATACATGCAAGCATATATAAAGTACATGCATTGGTCAACTTTCTCTTAATACTTGCATGCAATAATTTAATGCACCTTGGAATCTGGACATGTGATGGGGAACAACCAAATTGAGCCTTATAAAATGGATAGACTAAAATTTTGAGATAAGCCTATAAACCGGAAAGGAGGGAGTATATATGCATGATACTAGTATATTATCGGCAATACCTCTGTAATGCGCGCATGCATAGTATCATGAGTTAGTATCTTAGGTTCCTTATTAATTACCATGCTTGACACAAAGTAGTACAACATTTAATATGATACGGTATCATGATATGATACCACACACCCTCTCTTTCATCATTTAACTGTGTGCCACATCATCCAAAAAGCCTAGTTGGAATGCATCATACTACTTGATACTCCCATATTACGACCAGCCTTATTAGGGTGGCCATAGTGGGGGTATCATAGCCGTATCATGCACCCGGGAATAGAAAATATGATGATGTGGAAAAGAAGTAGTAACATAGGTGGATACCGTAACATATATATATATAATATAAATGCTATACTACTTTGTGTCATGCATGGACATAAATACGATCATCTATGATATATACTCCCTCCGTAAACTAATATAAGAGCGTTTAGGTCACTATTTAGTAATCTAAACGCTCTTATATTAGTTTACAGAGGGAGCTAGTACTACTCTATGATACTATATATGCACTATGAAGGTACGTACGTAGTATCATACACTAGTATCATATGCATGATATTATATATATAGTACTATATGATACTCCCTATATAAGGCTGGCCATAGTGGTGGTATCATAGCCGACTATGCCATGCACTCGGAAATAGCAAGTATATATGCTGATGTGGCAAAGAATTAAATATATATAGAGGGTTAGAGTAACATATAGTAGGTAGATACCGTATCATGTTAAATGCGATGCTAATTTGTGTCATTCATGGCAATAAATATGATCTATATATATGATATACTATACTCTATGTATTATACTATGCGCTATAATTAATTAAAGGTAGTATCATATGTACTGTATATTCATGATACTAGTATATGACACTCTCCACCATACTCTTGATTTCTTACCGTGGAAAAATTTGGAGACGAAATGATGAACTCATGTTTTCATTCGAACAAAAATATGATGTTAGGTAATGTAAATGTTTTCAAAGAGCACACAGTTCACTCATGAAAGCCGTGTGTTCGCTAAATCATGGCCGATGCTTCCCCCAACCCTCTGCCACGCGCGCGATCTGAGTCGTGCGTTCTGATTGGCCAGAACCCAAACCCCACGGATCGTACATCTGCACCGTTGGATTCTCCTTGATCGAACGGCGATCCTCATCCCTTTCGACAACACATGTACATGTTTTCAAATAGCGCACGGTTCACACGAAAGCCGTGTGCCTACCAAACCGTGGCCGATGCCCCCCTCGCAGCGCGTGTGATCTGAGTCGTGTGTGTTGATTGGCCAGAACCCAAACCCCACGGATCATACGTCTGCACCGTTGGATGCTCCCAGATCGAATGGCAATCCTCATCCCTTTCGACAGGAAATGCAGTCCGGCTAGGAATTGATTTATATGCAAACATGCACGTTAAATGCCAAAAAATGTCTTACATATATCACACGAGACCTGAAATGCGCCAACAAATTAAACCCGTGGTAAAATTGTGATTGTTCTACGTGCGAAAAATTTAGATGAGAAATGATGAACTCACATCTTCATTTCAAAATTAGTACGTCTTCATTTCAAACGAAATTATTATGTTTGTGCACACGAGCGCTTAGAGGCAACTATTTGCATAGGCCTTTCCCCGCGCGCGGCGACCAGGGATATTTTTCACCCTTTTCACCTAGGCCGCCAACACCCCCCACCGTCCGCCCGCGTTTCACTCAACTATTCCACCCAATATCCTTCGTCGGCTCCCCCTCCCCCAGATCCACAGCAGAACCCTCTAAGGCGCCACCGTGCTCACTATGGTCGTGTGCCCGCTCTTTGGTGTCAAGCCTACATCCATTGCCGTTCCCAACGCGCGGCGGCCCACGCGTCGTCGTCTTTGTTTGCTTGCCAGCCACCCTCGCCTCTCCTGTGGTCCGACCGGGTTTGCATTAAGAAGCTTGTTAGTTACTGCTCTCCATCGCGGTGAGGCATATTTCCTCGCAATCCCTGTTCCAATTTCGTTCCGTATGATCCCAAATTGGCTATAAATAACGGAGAGCGTATATATGTTCATTATCTACCTTCCTTAATACATATAAGCTAAATTTGTTCCAATAAGTTACTACCTATTTACAAATCATGGGTGCCCGAGTCACACAAACTTAACAAATTAGCCATACATTTTTTAATTATTGCATGGCATGTTTAGAAAGCTTGATACCAAGTTGTTAGTTTTATGCTTATCATCATTTCCTGAGTTTCGCATGTGTTCTCTGTAGATGCCGAGTAGCAGCGACAACACTCATTCAGGTCATGTATCTTCATCTGATTCGGACAAACTTAGGTCTTCAGCAGATTGTGAGGGATCAAGTAGTCTTGAACGAGATAGAGCTGCAGCAATTACCCTTCCGGTTAGGACACGGAGGAACGCTCCAAGGAAGCCCACACACGGAGGAACGCACCAAGATTGATTTAAAGTGCTGGGCTCCAACTAAAGCAGATAAAGCACGCATGAGGTTTAGGAGTGTGTGTGGATTTCTTGGCAGGGCAAGGCTCAACATTAATCTATCGGGATTTTGGAAGGCTAACGTAGAAACACGACGAAGGATAGTCCAGGAGATCATGGATCACTTCAACGTTCCAGAGCAGTGGAGAATGCATGTGGAACACGCTGCACTAAAGAAGGCTAGGGATGCTTGGAGAAACTGGAAGCACGTGCTTTACAAGAAGTACTTGAGTGAAGGCAAGGACCCAATCCCCGCATACCCCCAAATTACGAAGGCAAACTGGGCGGAATTCAAAAGGGTCAGGGCAACTCTAGAGTTTGCTGCAAAAAATTTCAAACAATTGGAACTTCAGAAGAAGAACATACACCCCCACCGTATGGGCGTGGCAGGATACTACGGTATGAAACTTATATGGGAACAGGAGGACGAAGAAGTAGTAGCGGCAAGTGGGAGTCTAGCCTTTAGTGAAATCAAGGGCGAACGTGCCAGAGACTAGTTGCGGGCACGCGTAAAGAGGCGTGATGACGGAACTTATTACTTGAAAACGCACATGACGCCAAACTGTATGAAGTGATGGTAGAGGCTTCCAAGATCCCTGCAAGGTTCTATAGGAACTCAGGGCCATGTGACATTCTGTCCATTGCTCTGGACACAAAAGAGCCCCCTGGCCGTGCAAGGGGTATAGGTGTTAATATCCCGCACAAGAGGGCTTTCACACTCAGCAAACAAGAGAGGCTCGACATGAAAAAAAGCGAGGAGTGAAATGAAGCAGAATGCATTGTTTGAAAAGTTGAAGAAGAAGATTTATCCAGTTGTTTGAAAGGATGTTGAGGAGTCAATGATGATGATGCAGAAGACTCTAACACTGAAAGATAGCCATCAGATGGGAGGGGAAGCGGGAATGGATGATGCTGCTTATTCTGTGACAACACTACACAAGAGTAGTTGTGCATTAGCTGACCCCAGCGACACTGAGACTGCAGCGACAATGATGCTATATCTGATCTATCTGGAATAAAAGACAGACTGAAGGGCGTGCTTACACATTATGAAGGTACATTAAAATGTGCAACAGCCTGGGCTTGCCCACCCTTTTTGGACAATGTGCCATTGAAGCCAGGCTATGTGAAGTGCTACGTCACTGAAGTAAAGCCTGGATTCAATGAATTTACCCTGAAGAATGTCCTAGGAGACTTCGATGAGCAAAGGACCTTGGGAGAAACATTGTTACATTGCATCCAATGGCCATGAAAGGAAATAGAGTTCATCGATGAGATTCTTGAAGCCCCGCCAAGATCAACCATTATCGCCCCTCAACCGGTGACACTCTCCTTGCCAGAGCAGCTCTCGTGGGCCGATGCATCAACCTGTGATCAGCCGGACCGACTTTGTGGCGTACAGGCCATGTCCTCCTCCGCCCCAAAGTAGCCAGTGGCAAGGCCTACAACTGCTGATGATGCACCACCAGTTCAGATGTCGACCGCTAAAGCAGCGGGGGGAGACCCAACTGCAGCACATGCTCAGCAGACCAACCTGGTGGAACAGACTGCTAAGTAGTCTGATGCTTCGGAACCACCTGCTAAGCAGTCTGTAGGTCCAGAACCAACTGCTCATCAGTCCGTCAATCCGCAGGCACGTGATCAGCATACCAATGCGTCAGCACTCCCTTCTCAGCAAACCAACACGTTGGCGCGACCTCCTCAGCACACCGACAAGTTGGCACCACCTGCGCAGAAACCTGACATAGCTTCAACGCATGGTTAGTAGTTTGATGCCTCTGCTCCTATAGCCCAGCAATCCGTCACTACAGCACCACCAGCTCAGCGGTCTGGCATAGATAAACAGTCTGCTAAGAAGTCCGCCCAAGTTTCACCGTCAGCTTGGCAGTCTACCATGCAGGCAACCAGACGTTCTGCCAGAAATGCTTCAAGTACCAAGAAGGAAGTGGCCAAAAAGGCTACACCCACGACAACGAGGAAGTGCAGCGGGAAATTTAAGAGGAAAGAGAGCGATTGCCTCTTACTTAAATCATCATCGCCTAGAACCAAATTAACAGCAGCTTGTTCAAATCAGGGAGTAATATTATTTCTGATGGCATGGATGATGAAGAAGTATAATAGTTGCTTGCTAAAAGAAAAGCAGACGTACTTCAAGCACACAATTACGTCCATGGCTAGACATTTCTTGTTGGCGAATACTTTGATGAGTGCAGCTCCTATTGCCGCGAGTTACATGAATATTGCATGGATCAAATGTCAGAAGGTCATCACCATTTGCTAGTCCACTACAACAGAGATCATTTCCGACAGGATGCTGGTTCCATCATTGTGAGTTTCGAGGACTTTCATTTTTCTTCAACTTCAACATGCTCGATGCCCCTCTTATTAGATGCGTGATTATGTAAGTACTTAACAAACTCTGATCAACTTCTCCATACAAGGTTGTAAATGATAAACAACTAACTGCATTTTATTCCTCTCAGGGGATTGAACGCAAAGATAAGAGAAAGTGAGAGTGTGCATTTCACAGATCCTACATTAGCAAATGGCACAACATTACATGAAAAGGACCGACGGGGCTTGGTCATTAACACGGTCGTCCGTATCTTCAAAAACACGTCCCATGCAGAATCATTTCTCTGGCCATATCATGAAGGGTAAGTCAAGTAAACAACCACGCATACACTGATTGTCTTTCAGATTTCGACATCATTCGTAAGTTCATGGCTTTCTTAATATGTAGCAATCACTGGATATTGGTATTCATTGTTCCAAACAAGAACATAGTTTACTACACCGATTCTCTCAGAGAGTCAACAAACGCTCAGGATTTGATGCATCTTCAGCAATTCATGGATAGGTATTGAATTCTGTGATGTTGAAATTAATTTGCCTTCAGGTCAGGTTCAATAATTGATGTTGTCAAAATTCATCATCATTTTCGGTGTGCTCGCATTGTGGAAAAATAAACCAGGGAACCTGTTCAAGAGGGAGCTACCACTGTAGCACGAGATAGTTTCTCCGATAACACACTGAAATCTGTTATTTTCACAAAATTTATCCAACAGTGTGCAAATACCTTTCCTTACGCTAGTCAAATGTTCAAGCTTCTAAATAAATCTCTGTCTATTTTGTCCAAAGAAAAAATAATACATCTAACACCGGTTAGGTTGTTCCTAACAGGACAAATACATGACTAATTCTGTACAAAAAATTTCAGTGTCCTCGGCAAGAAGCAGGGACCAACCTTTGTGGATACTATGTTTGCAGACACATGATCTCCATCTGCAAATCTGTTGATAGTTGTGACGATCCTCGCGAATTAGTACCAGTAACTCTATATTAATTAATATCTTCTACTCCACTCATATGGCACATTCTGATCTTAAAAATACTACAGCTGATCTTAAAACCGAGGACCCCTGAACCGCTCCCGGCTGGTGAATTGCTGATGGTTCGGAGATTTATCAGCGACTTCTTCCTGGATCACTACATCAATCCCACTGGTGATAATGAAGATTTCGGCATGCCTTCTCCTGAAACATTGAGTAAGAGTTAGCCGCTAAACATATAACGCATGGATCTATTGTTTTCCATCTGATGAGGTCTTCGTATTTCGTACACTATGATTAATTATGTAATGCATATATGTGTGGACAAATCATTTGAATTTAGCTACCATATGTTCAATTGCAATTGCTGCGAAATCTGATGAATGTTCTTCCTGTAGACACTATTTGTTCAATTGAATATTGTGACGAATTTGTTTTTTGCATGTCGATTCAAAATGGGATATTTATGTTTGTTTATTCAATAGAATATTGTGGCGAATTTTCTTTTTGCGTGCCGATTCAAAATGGGATATTTTTGTTTTAACCTGGCAATTGCTCCACACACGGTTCAACTAAATGAGTGTGTGCGATCCACATCAGAAAGCATACATCAATCGTATTGGAACCGTTGGTGATACACAGCAGATCGCAAACGATTCGCAACGCTACTACGTGTGTGTATGTTCTCCGAAACCGTTTGTGATATCGCGTTATCGCACACGAGAAACTGGGAGTAAACCATGCCCAATGCAAAATACAATCCCAGTCGTATTTTCTTCAGGAAACGTGTGGGATCCCAAACGAAAAGCACACGTTACTCTCGCGGCAACCGTCGGTGATACCTAACAAATCACAAACAGTCTGCGGGCACTTGTATGTGTGCGAAGGGGCTCCTGAACCGTTTGTGATAGAACATTATCGTAGACTGTAATTGTTGGAAAACGTGTGCGATGGAGTCTAGCATGGCAGACGGGTTACGAAGAAAACAAGTGTGCGATAAGGCACAAATCGCACACAGTTCATATATTGGCCCGTGTGCCTTACATACTGTTTCCCAAACGGTTCGTTTCGACGGACCGTATGGTTTCACTTCGTCATTATAAACGCTTAGTCATCGATACCACACATGCGAAAGAATTTAGTGTGTGCTGGATCGCACACGATTACATTTTGGAAGGCCTCTGGATCACCGTTCCATATCCCCGATGATTTCTAGGTCATGTGGGAAGGACCCCCTATCGCACACACTCACTTAGCGACGGTTCCAAAGGCCGTTGCGAAAAGGGGTAAAAAAAACTATTTGTTTAGCACCGACACACCAGTGGATCATCTTATAATGCTACCGCCGTACTAAGCAAAATAAGATGCATAAAAGATAAATATCACATGCAATCAAAATATGTGACATGATATGGCCATCATCATCTTGTGCTTTGATCCCCATCTCCAAAGCACTGTCATGATCTCCATCGTCACCGGCTTGACACCTTGACCTCCATCGTAGCGTCGTTGTCATTTCGCCAACTATTGATTCTACAACTATCGCTAAGACATAGTGATGAAGTAAAGCAATTACATGGAGATTGCATTTCATATAATAAAGCGACAACCATGAGGCTACTGCCAGTTGCTGATAACTTTTACAAAACATGATCATCTCATACAACAATGTATATCACATCATGTCTTGGCCATATCACATCACAACATGCCCTGCAAAAACAAGTTAGACGTCCTCTACTTTGTTGTTGCAAGCTTTACGTGGCTGCTACGGGCCGAGCAAGAACCGTTCTTACCTACACATCAAAACCACAATGATGTTTCGTCAAGTTTGTTGTTTTAACCTTCAACAAGGACTGTCCGTAGTTAAATTCAATTCAACTAAAGTTGGAGAAACAGACACCCGCCAGCCACCTTTATGCAAAACAAGTTGCATGTCCGTCGGTGGAACCGGTCTCATGAACATGGTCATGTAAGGTTGGTCCAGGCCGCTTCATACAACAATACCGCCGAATCAAAATAAGACATTGGTGGTAAGCAGTATGACTATCATCGCCCACAACTCTTTGTGTTCTACTCGTGCATATCATCTATGCATAGACCAGGCTCTGATGCCACTTTTGGGGAACGTAGCATGCAATTTCAAAAAAAGTCCTACGCTCACGCAAGATCTATCTAGGAGATGCATAGCAACGAGAGGGGGAGAGTGTGTCCACATACCCTTGTAGACCGAAAGCGGAAGCGTTAGCTTAACGCGGTTGATGTAGTCAAACTTCTTCTTGTTCCGACCGATCAAGCACCGAAACGTATGACACCTCCAAGTTCTGGACACGTTCAGCTTGATGACATCCCTCGAACTCATGATCCAGCAAAATGTCAAGGGAGAGTTTGTCAGCACGACGGTGTGTTGACGGTGATGGTGAAGTGATCCGCGCAGGGCTTCGCCTAAGCACTTCGACAATATGACCGGAGGAGCAAACGGTGGAGGGGGGTGCCGCACACGGCTAGGAACAATTGATGTGTGTTAGAGGCACCCCCGCCCCCGTATATAAAGGAGGGAGAGGGGAGGAGGCTGGCCTAGGGCGCCCCAAGTGGGAGGAGTCCCACTTGGGCTCCTAGTCCAATTCGCCCCCCCCCTTTCCTTTTACCGGAAGGGTAATGGGGGAAGGAGAGGGAGAAGTAGAAGGAAAGGGGGAGTCACCCCCTCCCCTAGTCCAATAAGGAATCCTCCCTTGGGGGGGGGCCACCCCTTGTGGGGTAGCCTGCCTCCCTCCTATGCCCATATGGCCCATATCTTCCCCCAGGGGTTTTCGGTAACCCCCTGGGTACTCCGGTACATTCCCGATACATATTGAAACACTTCCGGTGTCCGAATACTTTCATCCAATATATCAATCTTTACCTCTCGACCATTTTGAGACACCTCGTTATGTCCGTGATCTCATCTGGGACACCGAACAAACTTCGGTCACCAAAACACATAACTCATAATACAAATCGTCATCGAACGTTACGCGTGCGGACCCTACGGGTTCGAGAACTATGTAGACATGACCGAGACACCTCTCCGGTCAATAACCAACAGTGGAACCTAGATGCTCATATTGGTTCCTACATATTCTACAAAGATCTTTATCGGTCAAACCGTAATGACAACATATGGCATTCCCTTTGTCATCAGTATGTTACTTGCCCGAGATTCGATCGTCGGTATCTTCATACCTAGTTCAATCTCGTTATCGGCAAGTCCCTTTACTCGTTTTATAATGCACCATCCCGCAACTAACTCATTAGTCACATTGATTGAAAGGCTTATCACGATGTGCATTACCGAGAGGGCCCAGAGATACCTCTCCGATACTCGGAGTGACAAATCCTAATCTCGATCTATGCCAACCCAACAAACACCTTTGCATATACCTGTAGAACATCTTTATAATCACCCAGTTATGGTGTGACATTTGATAGCACACAAGGTATTCCTCCGGTATTCGGCAGTTGCATAATCTCATAGTCAAAGGAATATGTATAAGTCATGAAGAAAGCAATAGCCATAAAACTTAACAATCATTATGCTAAGCTAACAAATGGGTCTTGCCCATCACATTATTCTCCTAATGATGTGATCCCGTTCATCAAATGACAACACATGTCTATGGTTAGGAAACTTAACCATCTTTGATTAACGAGCTAGTCTTGTAGAGGCATACTAGGGATGCTGTGTTTTGTCTATGTATCCATACATGTATCAAGTTTCCGGTTAATACAATTCTAGCATGAATAATAAACATTTATCATGATATAAGGAAATATAAATAACAACTTTATTATTGCCTCTAGGGCATATTTCCTTCAGACTCAAGCGTCTAAGCGTGGGGATGCCCCGGAAGGCATGCCATCTTTCTTCAACAAGTATCGATATGTTTTCGTCTTTGTTTCGTTCAAGTGATATGTGCAAATCTTGGAGTATCTTTTGAGGTTTTTCTTGTATGCACCATGCTGCTATGAGATAGTCCATGGTTGATTTATAGAATTCTCATTGCACTTCACTTATATCTTTTGAGTATGGCTTTATAGAATGCTTCATGTGCTTCACTTATATCATTTGAAGTTTGGATTGCATGTTTCTCCTCAGGTATAAAACCGTCATTTGAAGAATGCTCTTTCACTTCACTTATATCTATTTAGAGAGTCAACAGGAATTAGTCAATTGCATGGTTAGTCATTAAATCCTACATAAAACTTATGGATCACTGAATATGATATGTTTGATTCCTCATAATAGTTTTGCGATATAAAGATGGAATATGTGGGAGGTACTAGTAAATGGTTGTGGTTAGTAAGAATATTTGTGTTAATGTTTGTGATTCCCGAAGCATGCACGTATAGTCTCTCGATATGTTATGAAGTTGGAGCATGATTTATTATTGATTGTCTTCCTTATGAGTGGCGGTTGGGGACGAGCGATGGTCTTTTCCTACCAATCTATCCCCCTAGGGGCATGCGTAGTAGTACTTTGCTTCAAAGTCTAATATAATTTTGCAATAAGTATATGAGTTCTTTATGACTAATGTGAGTCCATAATTATACGCACTCTTACCTTTTCTCAATTTTCTAGCCTCTACGGTACCGTGCATTTCCCTTTCTCACCTCGAGATGTGGTGCAAACTTTGCAGGTGCATCCAAACCCCGTGATATGATACGCTCTATCACACATAAGCCTTATTATATCTTCCTCAAAAAGCCCACCATACCTACCTATTATGGCCCTTCCATAGCCATTCCGAGATATATTGCCGTGCAAATTCCACCGCTTCCATTTTGATGACTTGAGCATTAATTGTTATATTGCTTTGCATGATCGTTAGCTAGCATGATATTTCCATGGCTTGTCCGTTTTTTGATATCGTTGTTATGCTAGATCATTGCACATCCTGGTACACTGCCAGAGGCATTCTTATAGAGTCATATTTTGTTATAGGTATCGAATTGTAATATTGAGTTGTAAGTAAATAGAAGTGTGATGATCATCATTATTAATTTTAGAGCATTGTCCTAGTGAGGAAAGGATGATGCAAACTATGATTCCCCCACAAGTCGGGATGAGACTCCAGGCAATGAGAGAGAAAAAAATAAAAATAAAAAATAAAAAAAGAAGAAATAAAGAGAGAAGGAGCATGCTAGTTCCACACTTGTGCTTCAAAGTAGCACCATGTTTTTCCTATGGAGAGTCTCCTATATTGTCACTTTCATATACTAGTGGGAAATTTTCATTATAGGATTAGATGCACACCCACTTAGTTTTCATATTGAGCTTTCATATACTTCTCTCTCTTAGTGCATCTATTGCATGGCAATCTGTCACATCCCTAGTTCTGGTCTGCCTAGTGCTAGCATCTGGTGTTGCATCATGCTTAAATCTCCCAAACGGTTGAAATGGGGATGACAGAAACCCCCAGCACCACTTAAAACAACTAGGGTTTACTAAAATTCGTTTCAATGAACCTGAAATGCCCTTCTAAAATGTTCATCATCTTTGCCTTGGTCTGGGACCTCTGACAAAATTGGTGCACAATTTCCTAGGATAGCATACGGTCACTGGATTAAGTCATACTCTATTTGCATGTGGGCATTTAAATACTATAAAATATTTTAAATGTCCAAATAATCATAAACTAAAATGTTTACTGTTGGACATATTCCAAACAATGGGCATGAGAAGTTTCATGATTTTTGAGTTAGTTTTAGTATTTTTAATAAAGCTCTAAAGTTGCAGAAAAATAGAAAAACTGAAACAAAAAGAAAAGAGAGAGAAAGAAAACCTACCTGGGCTTACCTCCTGTGTAGCCCACCTGGCAGCCACTTGGCCGGCCCAGCCCACCAGGGGCAGGGTGGTCTTCTTCTCCGCGCCAGTCGGACACAGGGCGTGTGCCCGCGGTGCGCCAGCACGCGCACGGCCACCGCACGCCACCTCCTGCCTCCCTGCTTGCTCCCGCGACCCCTGGAGACGCCACGCAACCCCCCGACCTCTCTCCCACTCTCCCCGTGCCTCTTCCCTCTCCTCTGCTCTCTCCTTCGCGGCCGCCCGAACGAGCTAGAGTGCGCCGACAAACACCACCGCGGCCACCAGCATCCTCGCGCCCATCCCGCTAGCCCACTAGCTCCGCCTCGCTGCCGCGCACCTCTACACCGAACCACACGACCCCGGACGCCTTGAAGCCTCGTCATCGAGCTCGTCTTCTCCGCATGGCCACCGGACGCCATTGACAAATTCACCGCTTCCAGGTCGACCCCGAGCCCACTGAGTTGCGCTTCGACCTCGCAGTGAGCTCCTCCGCCATTTCTCCCTGTCCCCATGGTCGGTCGCTTGCCATAGTGTCATTCCCCACAGTGGCCAAAGCGCGCTGCCGCCTGCGCTCGTCGCCAGTGGTGCTCCCGTGACCATTTGGTCACAGGTATGCGTCCAACGTACTTGACACACCACGTAGAAGCCGTAGGTGCCAACCCCGCATCACCACAGCCGTTATAGCCTCGACCCCGAGCTCAACCGAGCTCCCGTAGCCGCCACGGTCGGCGCCGATGAAGATTCCGGCCACCCCAGCACCTCCCACTGCCACCACTCGACGCGCACGGGCTCTAGCTACTCGTGGATGGGCTCCGCCATTGATTTGGTCGCCGGAGGAGCAATTCCGAGCGTCACCGCCGCGTTTGACCTTGCCGGCGTCGAGTCGCCGACGGGTTTGACCCTGCTGACCAGGGTTTGACCTCCCCTGGGTTGCTGACAAGTGGGCTCTGGCCCCAGCTAATCCTAGTTTAGTTTTTAATTAAGTTTAATTAACTCCACTGGAATTTTTAGTTAGTAGTAGTTTAACACTAATTAACTTAGATTAGCTAGTTAGTCACTGACGTGTGGACCCCACACGTCAGGTTTGACCTGGACCGGCCCTGTTGACCGCTGACATCATAGTGATGTCATGCCGACGCAATAATTCTTTTCTAGAATTTAAATAAATCTTAAATGGTTTATTTATTTCAAAAAATGTTATAAACTTCTAAAAATCATATAAAATCAACCCTAACTCCAAATGAAATAATTTATATATGAAAAATGATTAGAAAAATCCAAAGAATCTGTTTATAGCATTTTCATGCATGTTAGAACAACTTATGGATCCTGTTTAGGACAAATCATATAAATGGCATATGAATTTCACATATGGAGTTTGAATTTGAACCTGGGGTTCAAACCAACTTCTTATAAATCATTGCTAGCTGCATTAGCTAAAATCACAACATTTTTCCATGTCATGATCATGCATCATATTGCATTGCATTGATTGTGCTCCTTCTCTGTTGCCGGTATTTGATCACTCTTAGTAGACATGGTACCGACGATGAGATCGATGACACTGATGAAGAACTATACTATCTTCAGAAGTGCCAGGAAAGAAAAACCCCCTTGTTCATTCCGATACAATCCCACTCTCTCGCTCCTGCTTTCTTTTACTGCATTAGGACAACAATGATTCAACTGTTACATGCTGCGGTAGTTGAACCCCTTTCCTCTGCATGACCTGTCATTGACACAGTAAATAGATGAAACCCACTAGCATGAGTAGGAGTTGTTTGAGCCCTGATGTGCCTACTCATACATGCTTGTTTGTCATGCCTTCTACTGCTTAGAGTTGAGTCAGGTCCGATTCATCGGGGATGAATTGGAATGTGGTGAACATGTCCTACTATTGAGAGCTAAGTGTGTGAACACGATTTGGTAAAGGTAGCGGTGAGAGGCCATGTAGGAGTACATGGTGGGTTGTCTCATTGAAGCCGTCCTCAGGAACTGAGTTCTGTGTTTGTGATCCATGAATAGCTACTACCACATGTTGGACCCTGAAATATGACCCCGCTCGACTTATTAACCGCCCATGTCCACTGTCTAGGAGTTGCAAGTAGTTTCTGGTGTTTGTAGTATGCTGGAGGCCGTGCGCAACGCTGACCCAAGGGTTGGGCTGTGATGCGGCAGGCACGTGGCTCGGTGTACCGAGTTGCCCGTTTGGTGCCTCGGGAACCCTACACACATCGTTCGGGGCCGTAAGTGGAAACCTCAGCCGGACTCCCTTCTGATGGAACCTGAATAGGCGATAAATCTGGACTAGGGACTTGTGTGCTTAGTTGGGTCGTGGTCTACACCCACATTGGCTTTCGCTTGAAGTCTGCCGAGCACATGTCATGTGCAGACGCTAAGTGGTGGAAACATGTGTGAAGAAGTACACCCTGCAGGGTTATAAATAATCTATTCGAATAGCCGCGTCCGCGGTAAAGGACCTCTGGGTTGCCTATACAGTTCATAGACAAGTGAAAGTGGATACTCTAAAATGCGCAAGGTAAGCGTGAGTGCTATGGATGGCATTCTCGTAGGGGGACAGGAGAGGATCCATAGTGGTGTACTGATATGGTGAATATGTGGACTCGTGTGTGCCAGCTCAAAAGAGTTACTTGCATTCGTAGTTTAGGATAGCCACCGAGTCAAAGATGGCTTGCTGCAGTTAAACTCCACCACCCCCTTTGTTGATACTGATGCATATGTAGCTAGTTCTGATGTAAGTCTTGCTGGGTACATTTGTACTCGCGTTTGCTTAATTTATGTTTTTGCAGATAGACTTCAGTCTCACTAGTAGTTCCGCGTGGACTTTGATGTTTAGTTTGTTACCTCAGCTACGATCTTGTGCCCTCGGCAGGGTCTTGTAGATAGTCAGGCTTCTCAGCCTTTTTCATTTGTAGTTGTCTGTACTCAGACAAGTTAAGCTTCCGCATGTGCTTATTGCTTGTATGACTTGAATGCTGGGTCATCAGACCCATGTTTGTAGTATCTGGCTGCTCGGAGCCTAATGAATAAATACTTTGAGTCGTAGAGTTTTGTTGTGATGCCATGTTGTATTTGCACATATCGAGCATATTGTGTGTATGTTATTAAAATGCTTGGTATGTGTGGGCTCCGAGAACCTAGTTGTTTATTCTTGGTAGCCTCTCTTACCGGGAAATGTCTCCTAGTGCTTCCACTGAGCCATGGTAGCTTGCTACTTCTCCGGAACACTTAGGCTGGCCGGCATGTGTCCTTCCTTCCTATGTCTATCCCTTCGGGGAAATGTCACACGTTGTTCCTTTAATTCCTTGTAGCTTGCTACGACTTGGCTTCATACGTTGATGACCAACATGTTCGTTGCTGGGTCAGGTATGCATGTTCCTGTAAGTTAGTGCCACTTTGGATTCACGACTAGTCATGTCGGCCCGGGTTCTTTGTCATATGGATGCTAGCGACACTACCATATACGTGAGCCAAAAGGCACAAACGGTCCCGGGCCAGGCCAGGAAAGGTGGCACCTGTGGGAATACAATGCGTGAGGCCGCAAAGTGATATGATGTGTTACATGCTAGATCGGTGTGATTTAGGATCGGGGTCCTGACACAATCCCTACTCCTCGCATTGATATCAATTGATGGGCATATCCATAGCCCGTTGGTTAGCCGCGTCGATGTGAGACTTTCTTACTTTTTTGTCTTCTCTATATTTACCCCTATCATCATACTCTATTCCACCTATAGTGCTATATCCATGGCTTGCGCTCATGTATTGCGTCAGGGTTGAAAAAGCTGAAGCGCGTTAAAAAGTATGAACCAATTGCTCGGCTTGTCATCGAGGTTGTGCATGATAAATACTTTGTGTTAAGAATACAGGGCATGACGAGACTATATGATTTTGTAGGGATAGCTTTCTTTAGCTTTGATATTTTGAAAGACATGATTGTTTGTTGGGATGCCTGAGTATTGATGTCTTTATGTCAAATTATAGACTATTGCTTTGAATCACTTATGTCTTAATATTCATGCATGATTAGATATATGATCAAGTTTATGCTAGGTAGCATTCCACATCAAAAATTATCTTTTTTATCATTTACCTACTCGAGGACGAGCAGGAATTAAGCTTGGGGATGTTGATACGTCTCCGCCGTATCTATAATTTTCGATTGTTTCATGCCAATATTATACAACCTAAATGAACTTTTGGCAAAATTTTATATGATTTATTTGGACTAACATATTGACAAAGTGCCCAGTGCCAGCTCCTGTTTGTTGCATGTTTTGTGTTTCACGGAAAATCCATATCAAACGAAGTCCAAACACGATAAAAATTTACAGAGAATTATTTTGGAATATATGTCATTTTTGGGACTAGGATTCAACGCTAACGGAGGCCCACGACCTCCACAACCCACCAGGACGCGCCAGGCACCCCCTGGCGCCCAGGTTTCTTGTGCCCACCCAGTAAGGCGGTTGGGGCCCTTCTTCTGGAGCAAGAAAGATAATTTATGGAAAAAATCATGTAAAAATTTCTGCGTAATCGGAGTTACGGATCTCCAAGAATTTAAGAAATCGTGATGGGCCAGATCTGGGGAACGCGAAACAGAAGATGACAAAGACTCATGGGCGAAGTGCATGAAGAAAATCCATGCTGATGGGCTTTTGGAATCACTTGATTATGAATCAGTTGATTCTTGCGAACCATGCCTCATGGGCAAGATGACTAAGACTTCGTTCTCCGGAACAATGGAGCGAGCAACATACTTGTTGGAAATAATACATACTGATGTATGCACTCCGATGAGTGTTGAGGCTCGTGGTAGGTATCGCTATTTTCTGACCTTCAAAGATGATTTGAGTAAGATATTGGTATATCTTGATGAAACATAAATCTGAAACATTTGAAAAGTTCAAATAATTTCAGAGTGAAGTGGAAAATCATCGTAATAAGAAAATAAAGTTTCTACGATCTGATCATGGAGGAGAATATTTGAGTTACGAGTTTGTTCTTCATTTGAAACAATGCGAATAGTTTCGCAACTCATGCCACCTGGAACACCACAGCGTAATGGTGTGTCCGAACATCGTAACCATACTTTATTAGATATGGTGCAATCTATGATGTCTCTTACCGATTTACCACTATCGTTTTGGGGTTATGCATTAGAGACAGCTGCATTCACGTTAAATAGGGCACCATCTAAATCCGTTGAGACGACGCCATATGAAATGTGGTTTGGCATGAAACCAAAGTTGTCATTTCTTAAAGTTTGGGGCTGCGATGCTTATGTGAAAAAGTTTCATCCTGATAAACTCAAACCCAAATCGGAGAAATGTGTCTTCATAGGATACCCAAAGGAGATAGTTGGGTACACCTTCTATCAAAGATCCGAAGGCAAGACATTCATTGCTAAGAACGGATCCTTTCAAGAGAAGGAGTTTCTCTCGAAAGAAGTGAGTGGGAGGAAAGCAAAACTTGATGAGGTAATTGTACCTGCTCCCTTATTGGAAAGTAGTTCATCACAAAAATCTATTCCTGTGACTCCTACACCAATTAGTGAGGAAGCTAATGATGATGATCATGTAACTTCAGATCAAGTTACTACCGAAGCTTGTAGGGAAACTGGAGTGAGATCTGCACAAGAGTGGTACGGTAATCCTGTTCTAGATGTCATGTTACTTGACCATGATGAACCTACGAACTATGAGGAAGCGATGATGAGCCCGGATTCCGCGAAATGGCTTGAGGCCATGAAATCTGAGATGGGGTCCATGTATGAGAACAAAGTATGAACTTTGATTGACTTGCCCGATGATCGGTGAGTCATTAAGAATAAATGGATCTTCAAGAGGTAGATGGATGCTGATAGTAGTGTTACTATCTACAAAGCTCGCATTGTTGCAAAATGTTCTCGACAAGTTCAAGGTGTTGACTACAATGAGATTTTCTCATTCGTATCGATGCTTAAAAGTTTGTCTGAATCATGTTAGCAGTTGCCGCAATTTATGAAATCTGGCAAATCGATGTCAAAACTGCATTCCTTCGTGGATTTCTTAAAAGAAGAGTTGTATATGATGCAACCAGAAGGTTTTGTCAATCCTAAAGGTTCTAACAAAGTGCGCAAGCTCCAGCTACCCATCTATGGACTGGTGCAAGCATCTTGGAGTTGGAATATATGCTTTGATAAAGTAATCAAAGCATATGGTTTTATACAGACTTGCGGTGAAGCCTGTATTTACAAGAAAGTGATTGGGAGCACTACAACATTTCTGATAAGTATATGTGAATGACATATTGTTGATCGAAAATAATGTAGAAATTTTCTGGAAAGCACACAGGAGTGTTTGAAAAGAGTTTTTCAAAGAAAGACCTTAATGAAGCTGCTTACACATTGAGCATCAAGATCTATAGAGATAGATCAAGACGCTTGATAAGTGTTTTCAATGAGTACATACCTTGACCAGATTTTGAAGTAGGTCAAAATGGAACAGTCAAAGAAGGAGTTCTTGCCTATGTTGCAAGGTGTGAAGTTGAGTAAAGACTCAAAACCCGACCACGGCATAAAATAGAAAGAGAATGAAAAGTCATTCCCTATGCCGCAGTCATAGGTTCTATATAGTATGCTATGATGTTTATCATTCTTATTGTATACCTTAGCATCTTTCTGGCAAGGGAGTATAATATGATCAAGGAGTAGATCACTGGACAGGAGTCAAAATTATCCTTAGAGGACTAAGGAAATATTTCTCGGTTATGGAGGTGATAAAAGAGTTCGGCGTAAAGAGTTACATCGATGCAAGCTTTTTTACATTGATCTAGATGACTCTAAGTCTCGATCTTGATACATATTGAAAGTGAGAGCAATTAGCTAGAGTAGCTCCGTGTAGAGCATTGTAGACATAGAAATTTGCAAAATACATACGGATCTGAATGTTGCAGACCCATAGGCTAAACTTCTCTCACAAGCAAAACATGATCACTCTTTGGGTGTTGATCACATAGCGATGTGAACTAGATTATTGACTCTAGTAAACCCTTTGGGTATAAGTCACATGGAGATGTGAACTAATCACATAAAGATGTGACTAGATTGTTGACTCTAGTGCAAGTGGGAGACTGAAGGAAATATGCCCTAGAGGCAATAATAAAGTTATTATTTATTTCTTTATATCATGATAAATGTTTATTATTCATGCTAGAATTGTATTAACCGAAAACTTAGTACATGCGTGAATACATAGACAAACAGAGTGTCACTAGTATGCCTCTACTTAACTAGCTCGTTGAATCAAAGATGGTTAAGTTTCCTAGCCATAGACATGAGTTATTGTTTGATTAACGAGATCACATCATTAGAGAACGATTTGATTGACTTGACCCATTCCGTTAGCTTAGCACGATGATCGTTTAGTTTGTTGCTACTGCTTTCTTCATGACTTATACATGTTCCTCTGACTATGAGATTATGCAACTCCCGAATACCGGAGGAACACTTTGTGTGCTACCAAACGTCACAACATAACTGGGTGATTATAAAGGTGCTCTACAGGTGTCATCAATGGTACTTGTTGAGTTGGCATATATCGAGATTAGGATTTGTCACTCCTATTGTCGGAGAGGTATCTATGGGCCCTCTCGGTAATGCACATCACTATAAGCCTTTCAAGCAATGTGACTAATGAGTTAGTTGCGGGATGATGCATTACGGAACGAGTAAAGAGACTTGCATGTAACGAGATTGAACTAGGTATTGAGATAATGATGATCGAATCTCGGGCAAGTAACATACCGATGACAAAGGAACAACGTATACCGTTATGCGGTTTGACCGATAAAGATCTTCGTAGAATATGTAGGAGCCAATATGAGCATCTAGGTTCTACTATTGGTTATTGACTAGAGATGATTCTCGGTCATGTCTACATAGTTCTCGAACCAGTAGGGTCCGCATGCTTAATGTTCGGTGACGATCGGTATTATGAGTTTATGTGTTTTGATGTACCGAAGGTTGTTTGGAGTCCCTGATGAGATCAGGGACATGACGAGGAGTCCCGAAATGTTCGAGACGTAAAGATCGATATATTGGAAGGCTATATTTGGACATCGGAAAGGTTCTGTGTGGTTCGGGTATTTATCGGAGTACCAAAGAGTTACGGGGATTCGGCGGGGAGTATATGGGCCTTATTGGGCTTTAGTGGAAATAGAGAAGGGAGGCTGCACGCCCCCAAGGCCTAGTCCAAATTATACTACGGGGAGGGACGGCGCCCCCTCCTTCCTTCTCTTCTCTTTTCCCTTTCCTTCTCTCCTACTCCTACTACATGGAAGGGGGGAATCCTACTCCCTGTGGGAGTAGGACTCCCCAGGGCGCGCCATAGTAGAGGGCCGACCCTCCCTCTCCTCCACTCCTTTATATACGGGGGAGGGGGCACCCCATGGACACACAAGTTGATCAGTTGATCTTTTAGCCATGTGCGGTGCCCCCCCTCCACCATAATCAACCTTGGTCATATCATAGCGGTGCTTAGGCGAAGCCCTGTGTCGGTAGCACCATCATCACCATCATCACGCCATCGTGCTGACGGAACTCTGTCTCGCAGCTCTACTGGATCGGAGTTTGTGGGATGTCACCGAGCTGAACGTGTGCTGAACTCGGAGGTGCCGTACATTTGTTAGTTGGATCAGGGGGATTATGAAGACGTACGACTACATCAACCGCGTTCTCATAACGCCTCCGCTTACGGTCTGTGAGGGTACGTGGATGAAACTCTCCCCTCTCATTTCTATGCATCACCATGATCTTGCGTGTGCGTAGGAAAATTTTTAAATTACTACATTTCCCAACATGTTGCTTGTATGACTTGAATGTTGGGTCATCAGACCCATGTTTGTAGTATCTGGCTGCTCGGAGCCTAATGAATAAATACTTTGAGTTGTAGAGTTTTGTTGTGATGCCATGTTGTATTTGCACATATCGAGCATATTGTGTGTATGTTATTGAAATGCTTGGTATGTGTGGGATCAGACAACCTAGTTGTTTATTCTTGGTAGCCTCTCTTACCGGGAAATGTCTCCTAGTGCTTCCACTGAGACATGTTAGCTTCCTACTGCTCCGGAACACTTAGGCTGGCCGGCATGTGTCCTTCTTCGTTCCTGTGTCTGTCCCTTCGGGGAAATGTCATGTGTTGTTCCTTTATGTCCTTGTAGCTTGCTACGACTTGGGTTCATACGTTGATAACCGACACATTCGTTGCTGGGTCAGGTATGCCTGTTCCTGTAAGTTAGTGCCACTTTGGATTCACGACTAGTCATGTCGGCCCGGGTTCTCTGTCATATGGATGCTAGCGACACTATCATATACGTGAGCCAAAAGGCACAAACGATCTCGGGCCAGGTAAGGTGGCACCCGTGGGAATACCGTGCGTAAGGCCGCAAAGTGATATGATGTGTTACATGCTAGATCGGTGTGACTTAGGATCGGGGTCTTGACACAATCCCTACACCTCGCATTGATATCAATTGATGGGCATCTCCATAGCCCGTTGGTTAGCCGCGTCGATGTGAGACTTCCATACTTTTTTGTCTTCTCTCTATTTACCCCTATCATCATACTCTATTCCACCTATAGTGCTATATCCATGGCTTGCGCTCATGTATTGCGTGAGGGTTGAAAAAGCTGAAGCACGTTAAAAAGTATGAACCAATTTCTCGGCTTGTCATCGGGTTTGTGCATGATAAATACTTTGTGTTAAGAAGACATAGCGTGACAAGAGTATATGATTTTGTAGGGATAGCTTTCTTTAGCGTTGATATTTTGAAAGACATGATTGTTTGTTGGGATGCCTGAGTATTGATGTCTTTATGTCAAATTATAGACTATTGCTTTGAATCACTTATGTCTTAATATTCATGCATGATTAGATATATGATCAATTTTATGCTAGGAAGCATTCCACATCAAATATTATCTTTTTTATCATTTACCTAGTCGAGGACGAGCAGGAATTAAGCTTGGGGATGTTGATAAGTCTCCATCGTATCTATAATTTTCGATTGTTTCATGCCAATATTATACAACTTAAATGAACTTTTGGCAAAATTTTATATGATTTATTTGGACTAACATATTGATCCAGTGCCCATTGCCAGCTCCTGTTTGTTGCATGTTTTTTGTTTCGTAGAAAATCCATATCAAACGAAGTCCAAACACGATAAAAATTTACGGAGAATTATTTTGGAATATATGTGATTTTTGGTACTTGGAATCAATGCTAAAGGAGGCCCACGGCCTCCACAACCCACCAGGCGCGCCAGGCACCACCACGCGTGCCCAGGTTTCTTGTGTCCACCTAGTAAGGCTGTTGGGGCACTTCTTCTGGAGAAAGAAATATAATTTATGGAAAAAATCATGTAAAAATTTCTGCGCAATCGGAGTTACGGATCGTGGAGAATTTAAGAATCTGTGAAGAGTCAGATTTGGGGAACGCAAAACAGAAGATGACTAAGACTCATGGGCAAAGCACATAAAGAAAATCCATGCTGATGGGCTTTTGGAATCACTTGATTATGAATCAGTTGATGCTTGCGAACCATGCCTCATGGGAAAGATGACTAAGACTCCGTTCTCCGGAACAATGGAGCGAGCAACAGACTTGTTGGAAATAATACATACTGATGTATGCGGTCTGATGAGTATTGAGGCTCGTGGTAGGTATTGTTATTTTTTGACCTTCACAGATGATTTGAGTAAGATAAGGGTATATCTTCTTGATGAAACATAAATCTGAAACATTTGAAATGTTCAAATAATTTCAGAGTGAAGTGGAAAATCATCGTAACAAGAAAATAAAGTTTCTACGATCTGATCGTGGAGGAGAATATTTGAGTTACGATTTTGGTCTTCATTTGAAACAATGCGAATAGTTTCGCAACTCACGCCACCTGGAACACCATAGCGTAATGGTTTGTCCGAACATCGTAACCGTACTTTATTAGATATGGTGCAATCTATGATGTCTCTTACCGATTTACCACTATCGTTTTGGGGTCATGCATTAGAGACATCTGCATTCACGTTAAATAGGACACCATCTAAATCCGTTGAGACGACGCCATATGAACTGTGGTTTGGCAAGAAACCAAAGTTGTCGTTTCCTAAAGTTCGGGGCTGCGATGCTTATGTGAAAAAATTTCATCCTGATAAGCTCAAACCCAAATCGGAGAAATGTGTCTTCGTAGGATACCCAAAGGAGACAGTTGGGTACACCTTCTATCAAAGATCCAAAGGCAAGACATTCGTTGCTAAGAATGGATCCTTTCTAGAGAAGGAGTTTCTCTCGAAAGAAGTGAGTGGGGGGAAAGTAGAACTTCATGGGGTAACTATACCTGCTCCCTTATTGGAAAGTAGTTCATCACAAAAATATGTTCCTGTGACTCCTACACCAATTAGTGAGGAAGCTAATGATGATGATCATGTAACTTCAGATCAAGTTACTACCGAACCTCGTAGGTCAACTGGAGTGAGATCCGCACCAGAGTGGTACGGTAATCCTATTCTAAATGTCATGTTACTTGACCATGATGAACCTACGAACTATGAGGAAGCGATGATGACCCCGGATTCCGTGAAATGGCTTGAGGCCATGAAATCTAAGATGGGATCCATGTATGAGAACAAAGTATGGACTTTGATTGACTTGCCCGATGATCGGTGAGTCATTAAGAATAAATGGATCTTCAAGAGGAAGACGGATGCTGATAGTAGTGTTACTATCTACAAAGCTCGAATTGTCACAAAATGTTTTTGACAAGTTCAAGGTGTTGACTACGATGAGATTTTTTCACTCGTATCGATGCTTAAAAGTCTGTCTGAATCATGTTAGCAGTTGCCGCAATTTATGAAATCTGGCAAATTGATGTCAAAATTGTATTCCTTCGTGGATTTCTTAAAAGAAGAGTTGTATATGATGCAACCAGAAGGTTTTGTTGATCCTAAAGGTGCTAACAAAGTGTGCAAGCTCCAGCGACCCATCTATGGACTGGTGCAAGCATCTTAGAGTTGGAATATATGCTTTGATAAAGTAATCAAAGCATATAGTTTTATACAAACTTGCGGTGAAACCTGTATTTACAAGAAAGTGAGTGGGAGCACTACAACATTTCTGATAAGTATATGTGAATGGCATATTGCTGATCGGAAATAATGTAGAATTTTCTAGAAAGCATACAGGAGTGTTTGAAAAGAGTTTTTCAAAGAAAGACCTCGATGAAGCTGCTTACACATTGAGCATCAAGATCTATAGAGATAGATCAAGACGCTTGATAAGTTTTTTCAATGAGTACATACCTTGAAAGATTTTGAAGTAGGTCAAAATGGAACAGTCAAAGAAGGAGTTCTTGCCTGTGTTGCAAGGTGTGAAGTTTAGTAAGACTCAAAACCCGACCACATCATAAAATAGAAAGAGAATGAAAAGTCATTCCCTATGCGTCAGTCATAGGTTCTGCTGGATCGAAGTTTGTGGGACGTCACCGAGCTGAACGTGTGCTGAACTCGGAGGCGCCGTACATTCGGTACTTGGATCGGTCAGATCGTGAAGACGTACGACTACAATGCAGAGCGAAACAACAAAACTATAGTACTATATACAGTACAAGTGACAGTTCACTGGGCCGTCGTGTCGTGTACTCCTCCATCGTAAGAGTGGAACTCTCTCTTTCATAAATATTCTAGCCCCTTTCGCTGACAAGTGGGGCATTAAGCTACCGGTTCCACGTGCCATACCGGAATACAGTGCAGAGCAGCCGTGGTGAAGCACCCAGTCATGGCGCCGGTGTAGTAATGAGCAATGAGGCGTCAAATCACAAAGTTGCACCTTTCCCGCAGTTAAGTTGGAGGGACGAAGTAATAATGCTAAACAAACAAGTTGGAGGGACGAAGCAACCATCATTTCACTCGTTGCTGAATCCGCTTCTCCCTCATCTTCTTCAAGTTAACCACGTGTTGCTTCTGTCATTGTTCTGCCTCATGTGGGAAGCGGATCGTCTTGGTAAAGCACTGACACGTGGGACCGCATGTTAGCAAACCGCGAGGACAACGTCCCCTAAAAATAAGAAACCTCCCCCGCCATCGACGTGGCCAAATCATCTCCTTTTTACCTATCTTGATTCTATAATTGTTTAGATCAATATAATTGAGATTTGTATAGATAGCACACAGGAGCAAAACCAAGTGGTACGGTTAAGGGCATCCACAATGTGTAGTCAAATGTGAAAATAGCTTTTGGCATCGTGGGAACCATTGTGGACGGTGTTGCCAAAGCCAAAAGTATGGAACCAAAGCTCCCTGATTGATTGATTGAAGGAATAGAAAAATGCGACGTCTCTCCTCTTTCTCCCGTGCTTGGGCGCATGTACAGTATAGAGGACAGAGTCTACTCCCCTGTCCCTTCTATCACAAATAACAAAGCAGTGAGGCGTCAAATCACAAAGCACGGACGAAGCAACCATCATTTCACTCTTCGCTGACTCCGCTTCTCCATCGTCTTCTTCGAGAAACCATCTCACCGCACTAAGTTGGACGGACGACGCTATTGTGTACGAGTAGTACTAGTACATTTACGCATCCTTTGGTTCAACGGACTTCCTGGACGAAAATAAGGCGGTTGTCTCGTCTTGCAGGCGGCACTTGCGAACGACTTACCGTGGGCTCCCTCAATGGTGTTCCGTCGAACGCACTTCGCCAAACCACAACGTTCGAGATATCGTCGACGTCACCGCAATGGGAAGGAAGTCAAATATAGTTACTACCTACATTTTTTTGTACACAAGGCCAGTATACCAAGATTACAATTTTAAAAACTCCACTAACACTAATCAAGGCAAAATTGATGGGGTTTGCCTCGTACAATTTGCAAAACGCCACTAACACTAACACTAGTACTCCTAGTACGTAGTACTATGTACTTATCCTGTTTGGGTCGAGGCCTTGCATTGCCATACTTCGCCACACATTTTTGCCAAGCTTGCCTAAAGTTTTCAAAATGAAAAGGAGGTACACTTGTGCACGGCTGTCGCGGTTGCACCACACCCTCACATGGTCGCTACTGCATGCCGCGGTTGCACTACACCCTCACATGCATAGTCGCTCCTGCACGACGCAAACCCAACCAAGGGAACGCACCCTCACTGACACATGCTGTCGCATGTGAAAAAACCAAACTCAGCCATCCTACCACTGACACATAATTTTCGTTCATAGAGCATGTTTATCCAACCGCATGTTGGGGAGTATCCGTACGACCCGTGCGGTGGTCTATTGGGGAACAAGAAGAGGTGAGGAAGAAGGGTTAGGAGACGTAGGATATTCATCCAACCGCCTAAAATGGTAGACTGACCCAAGTCAGGCGACTTGCATAACAATATATGTTTTTACTACACAGCAAAAGATCCATAAAAACAACAACATAAAGAAAAACTATCACTGCTCGCGAAACGAGACGGCGTCCTCGTCTTTGGCTGCCGGCGCGAACCAGCCATAGCTGCCGACTGAAAGTGCAACTATCCCTAGGTGGTTTTGGTAATTCATAACAACATATAGCTCATTGAGCTAATGCTATTCCAAGATGATTATTTCAAGAAAGCTCAATGATTGGCATGGCATGGATGTGAAAGTGGAGCCCTCAAAATGCTAAGGACAAAGGATTGGCTCAAGCTCAAAAGCTCAAGACTCTTCATTTTATATTTTAGTGATCCAAGATCACATTGAGTCTTTAGGAAAAGCCAATACTATTAAGGAGGGATGAGGTGTTGCTTAATGAGCCTCTTGCTTCATGTGCTTAGTGATATGCTCCAAAACCCTCAACTACTTTCCCATATCCACATATGACCTAAACCCTAAGCCAAACTCGGTCCTACCGATTCTTCCTATCCGGCGCCACCGAGTTTCACTTGTCATAAGCCACTGCCAAACCCTAGCAATTCGGTTCTACCGATAAGGATCTCGGTCTCACCGAGATGGGGTTGCAAACTCTCTGTTTCCCTTTTGTAACTTTTCGGTCCCACCGAAAGAGCGAATCGGTCCCACCGAGATTGCAATGTAAATCAGTGTTTCCCCTTTGTAACTTTTCGGTCTCACCGAGTTCCACTCGGTCTCACCGAAAGAGCAAATCGGTCCCACCGAGTTTGCCTGACCAACTCTCTGGTTAGCTAATTACCAAATTCGGTCTCACCGAGTTTGTGTAATCGGTCTCACCGAGATTACGTTATGCCCAAACCCTAACCATATCGGTCCTACCGAGTTGCATGTCAGTCCCACCGAAAATCACTAACGGTCACTAGGTTTACATTTTCGGTCCGACCGAGTTATTGATTCGGTCCCACCGAGATTGGAAAACTGTGTAACGGTTGGATTTTGTGTGGAGGCTATATATACCCCTCCACCTCCTCTCATTCGATGAGAGAGCCATCAGAACACACACCATTCCAACTCATATGTTCTGAGAGAGAACCACCTACGCATGTGTTGAGACCAAGATATTCCATTCCTACCATATGAATCTTGATCTCTAGCCTTCCCAAGTTGCTTTCCACTCAAATCTTCTTTCCACCAAATCCAAATCCTATGAGAGAGAGTTGAGTGTTGGGGAGACTATCATTTGAAGCACAAGAGCAAGGAGTTCATCATCAACACACCATTTGTTACTTCTTGGAGAGTGGTGTCTCCTAGATTGGCTAGGTGTCACTTGGGAGCCTCCGACAAGATTGTGGAGTTGAACCAAGGAGTTTGTAAGGGCAAGGAGATCGCCTACTTCGTAATTATCTACCGCTAGTGAAGCAAGTCCTTCGTGGGCGATGGCCATGGTGGGATAGACAAGGTTGCTTCTTCGTGGACCCTTTGTGGGTGGAGCCCTTGTGGGTGGTTGCTTCTTCGTGGACCCTTTTGTGGGTGGAGGCCTTCGTGGACTCGAGCAACCGTTACCCTTTGTGGGTGGAACCCTCCGTGGACTCGCGCAACCGTTACCCTTTGTGGGTTGAAGTCTCCATCAACATGGATGTAGGATAGCACCACCTATCCGAACCACGGGAAAAACATCTGTGTCTCCAATTGCATTTGAATTCTCCAAACCCTTCCCTTTACATTCTTGCAAGTTGCATGCTTTACTTTCCGCTGCCAATATACTCTTTGCATGCTTGCTTGAATTGTGTGATGATTGCTTGACTTGTCCTACAATAGCTAAAAATCTGCCAAGAACTAAAATTGGGAAAAGGTTAAGTTTTTATTTGGTCAAGTAGTCTAATCACCCCCCCTCTAGACATACTTTTGATCCTACAAGTGGTATCAGAGCTTTGGTCTCCATTTGCTTGATCTCCATAGCTTTTGGTGGTCATAGCCTTGGTTTCACAACCTAGGAGAGTATGGCGTCTAGCGAGGGAAATTATCACCGTAGAGGTCCTTACTTTGATGGTACTAATTTTGCTAGTTGGAAGCATAAAATGAAAATGCATATTCTTGGACATAACCCCGCCGTTTGGGCTATTGTGTGTGTTGGTTTGCAAGGTGACTTCTTTGATGGGAGAGAACCAAACCGTGAAGCTACCGCGGATGAGTTGAAGATGTTGCAATACAATGCTCAAGCTTGTGATATTCTCTTCAACGGATTGTGCCCCGAAGAATTCAACAAAATCAGCCGTCTTGAGAATGCAAAGGAAATTTGGGACACTTTGATTGATATGCACGAAGGTACCGACTCCGTCAAGGAATCCAAGTTGGATGTGCTTCAAAGCCAACTTGACAAGTTCAAGATGAAGGATGGTGAAGGTGTCGCTGAAATGTACTCTAGGCTTGCTCTCATCACAAATGAGATTTCCGGCTTAGGAAGTGAAGAGATGACCGATAGATTCATCATCAAGAAGATTCTAAGAGCCTTGGATGGAAAATATGATACCGTGTGCACATTGATCCAAATGATGCCAAATTACAAAGATCTCAAGCCAACGGAGGTGATTGGAAGAATTGTTGCTCATGAGATGTCACTTAAGGATAAAGAGGAACTTCACAACAAATCAAGTGGTGCCTATAAAGCCTCATGTGAAGCCCCTACATCATCAAGTGAGAAACAAGACTTCAATGAAGAATTGAGCTTAATGGTGAAGAACTTCAACAAGTTCTACAAGAGTAGAAGCAAAGATAGAAGCTTCAAGTCAAGGTCCTACAATGACAAAAGATCTTCTAGTCGAGAGCAAAACTGCTACAATTGTGGAAGACCCGGACACTATTCCAATGAGTGTACGGCTCCCTACAAGAGAAGAGAAGATTCTCCAAGAAGAAGAAGCAAAGAATCACCACCAAGAGAGAGAAGGAGTAGAGATGATCGTTATGAACGAAGATACTCACGGAGAAGCAAGGATTCGGAAAGGAAGGAAAGATCATCAAGGAGCTACACAAGAAGAAGACATCAAGCTCATGTTGGTGAATGGGTATCCGGCTCCGACTCCGACAGCCACTCCGAGAGAAGTTATCACTCCAACTCCGAAGATACTCAAGATGAAGGTGTTGCCGGTCTAGCACTTGTGTCAACCAACTCCTACGACATATTTGACTCACCAAATGAAGGAATTGGAAGATGCTTCATGGCCAAAGGTCCTAAGGTAACACACCCCGAGTATGTTGATTTCAATAGTGATGAAGATGACTTGTTAGGTGATGATTTGCTTGTTGACAACTCTAGTGATGAATATTATGATGAAAGACCAATTAATCATGCTAATCAAGATAAAACGAATGACAATGATAAGGAGAAGATTGAGGCTCTAACTAAAGAACTAAAAACTCTTAAGTTAGCTCATGACACTATCTTCGAAGATCATCGAGAACTTTTAAGAGCTCATGAGAAATTACGCTTTGAAAAGCTCAATCTTGAGCAAGAGCATGAGTTCTTAAAGGCAATCAATGATGATCTCCGCAAGAAAAGTTCTTCTTACATTCCCAAGCGTTTACTCTTATCCACTTACATGCCTCAAGTCAAGTCTAGTAACAAGAACAAGAAAGATTCTTCCTCTAGCAGTAACAATGATCATGTTAAATCCAATATTGTTGCTTCTAGTAGTTCTCTTGATTCCACTAATGATTCTCTTAGCCAAGTTACACTTGAGGAAGAAAATAGTTTATTGAAGGGAATTATAGAGAAAGGAGTGTACAAAAGCCTTGCCGGGAGTAAGCAATTCGAGGAAATTGTGCGCAAGCAAGGAATGCACCAGAAGAATCAAGGTGTTGGTTTTGAACGTAAGTTCAATGCCAATGGAGTTGAGTGGGAAGAAGATCAATACCCCAAGACAAAGTTTGTCCCTCAACAAGAGAAGTATGATGCTTCTTTCAAGGGGACACAAGCTCAAGATGATCTTCCACCACAAGACTACGAGCAAAAAGGCAAGGACAAGCTTCAAAAGGAAATTGATGCATTTGAAGAAGCTCCTAAGACCTTAGTCAAGTGGATTCCCAAGACTACTTCAAGTTCCACTTCATCAAGTACGACTACAACTCCAAGGATTCCCATCAAGATGATGTGGATCCAAAAGAAGAAGAACTAGAGAGTTCTTGAGGGTGACTCTGCCAACATACTTGACTCTTATCATTTTGGCAAGAACAAGTGCAATCAACTTCCACATCTTGCACTAGTTCAAGGAGTCACAAACCCTCTTGTTGGTAAGACAAGGGACAAGGTAACCTAAAAGTTTTCATGGACATCATCTTGTGTGTGCATCACTCTATGTCTATGGATATCCTTGTTTGTTCCTTGTGGGACTAACCCATGTAGGTATTGAAAGTGCAATTCACTCAAATGGATAGCTCCAAGAGATCTACATCAACATTGAGCATCCACATCTTCAATATCTACATGAAGTCATCATCGACAAAACCCAAGGTTAGTTCATCCCTCTTAGGGGGGATATCACATCTAGGGGGAGCTTTACTCTAAGACTTGAGCTAAAGCAACTCTAAAGATGTGAACACAACAATGCTTTATGTAAAAGTGGTAACCCCACTTGAGCTTAAACGATGAGTATGACCTATGATCAAGTGTTCTCACTTGGCTCCTAAGTCAATATACTCATATATAGATGACCTAGTCATCGCAAATTGCTTGATAGATGCTAGAATTGGTTATGCATGCCTTGTCACATATTTCATTTGCCATCTTATTGTGTGAGCATGCTGGTTGCATATTTTACTCATTCGAGGACATCCACTTGTTGTTTTGATTGTTTGATTTTATCTTCTTTTGCCAAGTGGATGGACAAGAATGCCTAAGAACCTCCTCTAGCTATCTATGCTTTTCTCGTCTCAAACTCTATTCATGCTGCATCACAAAATTTGATCAAGTCAGATTCGAACCACTCTGTGTGAGGAGCGCTCGGAGTCCCCGATTCGTCATAGACTTAAACTTCCAAAACCTCTTTATGATTCTCGGTCTGACCGATATTCCACTTTCGGTCCTACCAAGATCATTAAGTTGATCTAGGTTTTCGATCTCGGTGCAACCGATTTGAACCTTTCGGTCACACCGAGTTTCAGTAACTGCACGCAGTTATGAATCTCGGTGCCACCGAGTCGTTCCACCCGGTCACACCGACAGGGTTGGGCTATATATAGTCACGGGCAAAATTTGGAAATTTCTCCGAACCTCTTCGCTCGCGCGATAGCCTGCTCTGCCCTCCTGGTCTCCGGATCGTCTTCTCGGCGCCAGCCGCCTCCAGTCGCTGGTCTCCGTCGCTGTCAACGGGAATTCTGCCCCGCCGTTGCCGCCGTAGCAAGTCCCCGCCAAACTAGGGTATGGACTTGATCTTTGTGCTATTCCTCAATCTGATTCCTAGCACATTGTGATCATATTGATTCTATCCACGTTTGATAAACTTCTATCCAGTCAAAACGCTCATAGATTAGGTTTGATTCGAAAATTCTAGGTTTAGGTTTCCGCCGAAACCATCTCGGACCCACCGAGTTGAAAAACTCGGTCCCACCGATTTGGCTTATGCCATTGCACAAGTGAGACTCGGTCTGACCGAGAATTACTTATCGGTGTGACCGATTTTGGAACTCTGTGAAACCCTAGCAGTCTCGGTGCCACCGAACTGTGACTCGGTCCTACCGAGTTCACTAGTTTAGGTTCCAAAACTGCTTCGGTATCACCGAGTTTGCAAATCGGTAGATCCGAGATGATTTCAGTAGGAAACTAAAACTAAGTTTTTGGATCATTCTTTTTGCAAAAATCTCTGCATTTTGTGATGCTCATCTTTTCTACCTCATCTATAATCTATTCACAGGGTCAGCAGTCAGAGCTTACAGCATGTCTGATCAAAGTGATAGCCAAAACATGTCAGAGCAGCAAGTGGTGATGAGTGAGGGCACTAGTCCCTCCAGCTCTTCTGATGAAGGCAGCAGGAGCACTCCTAGCAACTTGCCAAAGGCTGCCACGAGACAGAGGAAGAAGAGGACTTCAGATTCCGAAGATGAAGACTATGTGGCAGAGGAAGAGGCCACTTCCAAGAGAGTTGAGCCAGCTCAAGGCACAAAGCCAGGGCTGAAAATCAAAAGGCCAGCAGGTAGGCAGCCCATGTCAAAGGCAAGAGCCTCAACTGAGAAGCCCACTCCCCAAGAGCCAGTTGCTGCAGAAGGCAAGAAGAGAAAGGAAAGGGTGAAGAAGACTGTGGCTAGAGTACTTGGCAAAGCTTCCATCATGGAAGAAGAAGAAGAAGAAGAAGAAGAGGTAGCTGCACCAGCACCCAAGGCACCCAAGCTAATGGGAGATGCCATAAAATCAGGGGGAGCTGCTTCCAAGGCCAAGCCAGCTCCAAAGCCAAAGCCCAAGAGGAACACACGGAGCATTCCTGCAGCTGAGAAGAACAAGGCCCCAGTGCCTGAGACTGTTGCTGAAGAAGAGGAAGAGAATGTCCTAAGGAAGCTAAAGCCCAAGATCCCAGACCACAACGATGCTCATCCTGTGGCTGAGGACATGAAGCTCAGGAGAGATTCAGGGCTGAGGAAGTGGAGAGAACCAGACCCATATGCTTCAAGGAGAAGGACTGTCGTGGACTACAGGTTTCATACCAAGGAGCAGCAGGATTTTTATGAGACAATGCTGCTAGATAAGAAGCCCATTGTCTGTGATATGCGATGGGTTGATTGGACATACATCAAGGACAATGAGGAGCACTATCCTGGAGTGCAAGACAGCTTCATAGCTTGTGGAGTAGCTGACTTTGTTGGGAAGAAGCTCACAAAGTGGAACGAGGAACTCATCATGCAGTTCTACTCCACGGCTCACTTTTATCCAGATGGGAGGATCACATGGATGTCTGAGGGTACAAGGTACCAATCCACAGTTGCTGAGTGGGCACAGATCATTAATGCCCCAGAGGAGCAAGATGATGACTTGGATATCTATGCCAAGAAGAAAATGGACCACAACTCAATGTCAAATATGTACAAGGAGATCCCAAATGAAGCACTTGATACCTTCAAGTTTGGCTCAGTACATTACCTTCTGTCAGGACTCCCAATTATCAATTGGATCTTGAGGCACACCTTACTGCCCAAGTCTGGAGATCACAAGATGATCAGAGGCCATGCTATCAACTTGCTACATGTGTTTGATGTGCCTCAGAAGTTCAAGGTGATGAGCCTCATAGTGGAAACAATCAAGAGGACTGCAGCAGATCAGAAGAGGAGCTACGGATATGCCCCTCAAATTCAGGAGCTCATCAACTCCAAGATGGGCACAGGCATATACTTATTGGATAAGGAACATTTGCCCATCCGTCCAGATTTTGAGAACAATGAAGTTGTGATGACTGAGAACGAGCCATCATCTGCCCAAGCATACGCAAAGAAGGAGAAGGCGAGGAAGGAGAAAGCTGCCAAGATGCCAACTCAAGAGGAGGCATCTGAGTATTTCTTGAAGACCAAACAAGAGCAGCTTGGTTACTTGATTGCATCCACGCTGAGGATTGAGCAAAGTCTGGCCACCCTCACTCAAAATCAGCAGAGCCTAGAGAGAATCATGGAACAGAAGTTCGATGACTTGGATGTCAAAGTAACGGAAGTTCAGTCTGCAGTGGAGCAGCTCCAGGAGGACATGCAGGAGAGGAGAGGCAGGACTACTACTCATGCCTTTGCCAGAGTGCCAAGAGGTCCGAGGTCGTCTGCCGTGCCAGATGCTGACACAAGAGCCACCACCTCAGCACCAGCCACAGCCTTAGTTCCACCAGCTCTAGCATCTACTTCAGCTCCAACTCCAGCGTCTACTTCAGCATCTACCGAAGCCTTCGTCCTTGGAGTGATCCGGACTCCACCACCACCTGAAGATCAAGCCTGAGCGTCGATCTAGTGCTATGCATTTTCTAGGAACTTTTTGGTAACTTGTTGCCAAAGGGGGAGAAGATGTATAGATCATAGGCTTCGAGAGAGAGAGAGTGTTGCCTTCCTCTCTTGCTTTATTTGGTGGTTTTTCGAACTTGTTTGCTTCTGAGTGCTTAAGATACTATGCTTGTGAGACATTGATGATCATGTGTTTGATCATAAGCTACACTTAATGCTTGCTTAATGCTATTATCTTATCTATCTTATGTGATCATTCATTATTCTTGGTGATGAGTGCATGTATTTCATTCTTATCACTTTAAGCGCTCCACGAAGATGTATGTGACATGGAAGAGTAAACCATGACTCTAACTCCTTGTGCATTTGCAGTCCAAAGCAAATTTTAAATATGCACAAATTTAGGGGGAGCTCTTACTTATCACATACTTCTCAAAGCGACGATATATTTCATGCTTATTATCATTTGTCGAAGCTTTGATCTATATGTTGTCATCAATTACCAAAAATGGGGAGATTGAAAGTGCAACTATCCCTAGGTGGTTTTGGTAATTCATAACAACATATAGCTCATTGAGCTAATGCTATTCCAAGATGATTATTTCAAGAAAGCTCAATGATTGGCATGGCATGGATGTGAAAGTGGAGCCCTCAAAATGCTAAGGACAAAGGATTGGCTCAAGCTCAAAAGCTCAAGACTCTTCATTTTATATTTTAGTGATCCAAGATCACATTGAGTCTTTAGGAAAAGCCAATACTATTAAGGAGGGATGAGGTGTTGCTTAATGAGCCTCTTGCTTCATGTGCTTAGTGATATGCTCCAAAACCCTCAACTACTTTCCCATATCCACATATGACCTAAACCCTAAGCCAAACTCGCTCCTACCGATTCTTCCTATCCGGCGCCACCGAGTTTCATTTGTCATAAACCACTGCCAAACCCTAGCAATTCAGTTCTACCGATAAGGATCTCGGTCTCACCGAGATGGGGTTGCAAACTCTCTGTTTCCCTTTTGTAACTTTTCGGTCCCACCGAAAGAGCGAATCGGTCCCACCGAGATTGCAATGTAAACTCAGTGTTTCCCTTTTGTAACTTTTCGGTCTCACCGAGTTCCTCTCGGTCTCACCGAAAGAGCAAATCGGTCCCACCGAGTTTGCCTGACCAACTCTCTGGTTAGCTAATTACCAAATTCGGTCTCACCGAGTTTGTGTAATCGGTCTCACCGAGATTACGTTATGCCCAAACCCTAACCATATCGGTCCTACCGAGTTGCATGTTAGTCCCACCGAAAATCACTAACGGTCACTAGGTTTACATTTTCGGTCCGACCGAGCTTATTGATTCGGTCCCACCGAGATTGGAAAACTGTGTAACGGTTGGATTTTGTGTGGAGGCTATATATACCCTCCACCTCCTCCTCATTCGATGAGAGAGCCATCAGAACACACACACCATTCCAACTCATATGTTCTGAGAGAGAACCACCTACTCATGTGTTGAGACCAAGATATTCCGTTCCTACCATATGAATCTTGATCTCTAGCCTTCCCAAGTTGCTTTCCACTCAAACCTTCTTTACACCAAATCCAAATCCTATGAGAGAGAGTTGAGTGTTGGGGAGACTATCATTTGAAGCACAAGAGCAAGGAGTTCATTACCTACACACCATTTGTTACTTCTTGGAGAGTGGTGTCTCCTAGATTGGCTAGGTGTCACTTGGGAGCCTCCAACAAGATTGTGGAGTTGAACCAAGGAGTTTGTAAGGGCAAGGAGATCGCCTATTTCATGAAGATCTACCGCTAGTGAGGCAAGTCCTGTGTGGGCGATGGCCATGGTGGGATAGACAAGGTTGCTTCTTCATGGACCCTTTGTGGGTGGTTGCTTCTTCGTGGACCCTTCGTGGGTGGAGCCCTGTGTGGACTCGCGCAACCGTTACCCTTGGGTGGAGCCCTGTGTGGACTCGCGCAACCGTTACCCTTCATGGGTTGAAGTCTCCATCAACGTGGATGTAGGATAGCACCACCTATCCGAACCATGGGAAAAACATCCGTGTCTCCAATAGCGTTTGAATTCTCCAAACCCTTCCCTTTACATTCTTGCAAGTTGCATGCTTTACTTTCCGCTGCCAATATACTCTTTGCATGCTTGCTTGAATTGTGTGATGATTGCTTGACTTTTCCCAAAATAGCTAAAATCTGCCAAGAACCAAAATTGGGAAAAGGTTAAGTTTTTATTTGGTCAAGTAGTCTAATCACCCCCCCTCTAGACAGACTTTCGATCCTACACCGACGTGTGTCAACGCACCGTGGTTGTCCTCGGCCTCCAGCTACTCGTTCATGCGGAGCGTGCAGGCGCTCTGCACGGATGAGAGCACCGCCCGGTTCAAGTCGAGGACGTCCAGTTCCGCCTGCAGGAGGGCCTCGATAGCAACGGCATCCGCGCGCTTCGTGTCGAGTCGAGCGTCCGCCGCCCGGTTAAAGTCTAGGACGCCCGGTTCCGCCTGGAGGAGGGCCTCGATGAGAGCGGCATCCGCGCGCTCCGTGTCGAGTTGAGCCTGTGCCGCTCGGTTCAATACTAGGACGTCCGGTTCCACCTGCAGGAGGGCCTCGATGGCAGAGGCATCCGTGCGCTCCGCCTCAAGTTGAGCCTCCGCCGCCCGGTTCACATCCACGACATCCGGTTCCGCCTGTAGGAGAGCCTCGATGACAGCTGCATGCGCGCGCTCCGCGTCGAGTTGAGCCTCTGCCTCCCAGTCCTCCTTTAGTATCGCCAGGTTGAACCGCTGGCCCACCTGCACCATGGGGGACTCGGACGCCGGCATGAAGTCGACGTCCATCGGGGGCCTTCTGCGCCGCGACCTCCGCCATGAACATTGGATCGGCTTCCTCCTCCTCGTAGCTTGGCTAAAAAGAACTTGGGCATTGGCCCGCCGCAAAGCGAGCTTGGGAACGGAGGTCTCTGGCGCCGACCGCCGCCGCGATTTCTGCGTGGCACACCGGCGTCAGCATCTTGTAGTACGTGACGACCGGTCAATCGGTTTTGACTGTACATCGCTATTGTCACGTTCGCGTTGCAGCCCGGCACGCTGGACCCTCCACGCCGCTCACCGAATGGAACGTGCTTCGCCTTGCATTTTTGCTCGCTTGTGGGACCGTAGTTGAGAGCAAATCAACGTCCCTCCCCCTCCCCCGCCCGCGTCATTTTAGGCAGAGTAAATAAAAACAGAGGGAGTATACTACGGATGAGGATCCCCTGACGGGGCCGAACCCATTGAGTAACTGACATGCGGGGCCTAGAAAGCATGGGGTCCACCAGTAAGTGACCGAAAGGGAGGGTAAGGAAGGGATACGTATGTGAAAGGAGCTTCCAACGATATAATTTTCAGATTATACATCTCATGTACAATTAATCTTGTCAATAGTCAAATGCAGTTTTGAAAAACTCATCAGAGCATGGTTAATAATATAGCGAGTCGATGGCTATAAGGAACTGACATGTCATCTATAGCCATCATCTATTATATGCACTCATACAGTAGTGTGGGCTATAAGGTTGGCTATTTCCCGCAAAAAAATTATAAGGTTGGCTATTGTATTAATACTTTTTCCATCTCTTTCTTCATATTTATTATACGTATTTAACTAGAAAATGGCCTATCAGTAACGAGAAATGGGTTGTGCATTTTCAAAACACATCAAACCGGCAACTAGTTTCAAATTCCTTCTTTTCATTTTGAGATTTTAAATTGCATTGATTTTTATGCATGGACAATTTGTTGGATTTTATATTGATATACATTTATTTTTAAAATCAGTTTGAATGTGACTCGAAATTTTGGGATTAAAAACAGTTCGGACCGCACCGAAATATGCAAAATTTCGTATAATTTTTTAACCGTGGCCACAATATGGGCTGTAATGCTAACAAAAAGAATATGGGCTCCAAAAAACCTTAAGAATTAGCAAATGGGCTGTAAATTATTAGAAATAATAGCAGATGGGTTGTATGATGTTTTCCACAGATTTGAGGCTTTCCTAAAAAAGGATGACGCCAAAGCAGTTACTATTGGATGTCCATCCAACGACCGTCGTGCTTCTTCAATCTCTGCTCCTCCTGATCCAGTTGCTCAAACAAGCGTCGGTGGGTCTGCCTGCTCTCTCCTCCCGTGGCCGGTTGTGCTGCCGCGCAGGCCTCACCGCCCCACCGTACTCCCATCACTGACCTAGCCATCCCTCTACTCACCCACACCTGCTGTTATTCTCCGGTGACAGCAGACGAACCAGTAAACCCTTGTACAGTCGTACTCCCCTCCGCGTGGGAAACAACTGCCGAGTCTTCCCTACCTCTGTGTCATTCCCTTCCTAGGCCTCGCCGTCCTCCACCACCCTGGTGCTCTCAGCGCGGCCTGGTCAACGTGGTCAACGACCGACATGCATCTGAAGTGGACTGTACGTGGAGAGGATGACAGCTGGGTCCATGGTCGCACTCAAGGAAATACCTCCTTATTACGCGCAAAATAATGATTCCTCCACCTGACATATGGGATCCACTGAAAGGGCCTCTGTATTTCGCGAAAAAACGTTACCGCCGCTGACAGCTTGGACCCACCAGCTATATCTTCGCACGCAAGGAAATGCCTCCTTATTACGCACAAAAAAATGAATACCCCCCCTGCTATCTGGGACCCACTATAGTGGCAGGCTGATTTGTGGGCCTACTAAGTTGACGGGGACGGAAGGCTTTGTCAACTTAGTCAATATGCACGACTCTAGCTCCACTGACCGTACGATGTCCATTCAACGGCCGTAGTGCTTCTTCAACCTCTGGTATTCTTGCTCCAGCCGCCCAAACCAGCGCCCGTCGTGCCTCGTGCTCCTGCCACCCATGGCCGGCTGCAATGCGGCGGAGGCCTCACCGCCCCCTACTACTCCTACCGCTGGCTAGGCCATCCCTCTACTCACCCACACCCCCTGTCATTCTACGGTGACGGCAGCCTCACACCGCAGTGAACCAGTGAACCCTCGTACTCCTCTCCGCGTGGGCATCCACTGCCGCGTCTTCCCCGGCTCCGTGTCGTCCCCTTCCTAGGCCTCACCGTCATCCCTTGCCCTGGTGCTCTCGGCGCGGCGTGGTCAACATGGTCAAGGAACGACTTCCATCGGAAGAGTACTGTACGTGGAGAGGCTGACAGCTGGGTCCACGGCAGGCACAAGGAAGTGCCTTTTTATTACGCGGAAAATAACTATTCCTCCACCTGACAGCAGGGACCCATCGGACAGGCCACCGTATTTGGCAAAAAAACGTTTCCCCCTGACTGCTGGGACCCACCGGACGGGCCAACGTATTTCGTGAAAAAAACATTCCCCGCGCTGTCACCTCGGACCCACCGGAGGTTCCTCCTTATTACGCACAAAAAAATGAATACTCCCCCTGCTAGTTGGGACCCACCTTGGTGGGAGGCTGACTTGTGGGCCTACTAAGTTGACGGGGATGGAGTGCTTTGTCAACTTAGTCAATATGAACGATTCTAGCTCCAGTGACCGTACGATGTCCATCCAATGGCCCTTGTGCTTCTTCAACCTCTGGTCTTCTTGCTCCAGCCACCCAAAGCTGCGCCGGTCGTGCCGCATGCTCCTGCCTCCCGTGGCCGGCTGTGCTGCTGTGGAGGCCTCACCGTCCCCAACTATTCCCACCGCTGGCCAAGCCCTGCGGCGACGGCGGCTTACCACCGCAGCCGAACCAGTGAACCCTTGTACTCCTCTCCGTGCGGGCTTCCACTGTTGTGTCTTCCCCGGCTCCGCGTCATCCCCTTCATAGGCCTCGCCGTCGTCCACCGCCCTGGTGCTCTCGGCGCGGCGTGGTCAACATGGTCAAGGAACGACTTCCATCAGACTTGGACTATACGTGGAGAGGCTGACAGCTAGGTCCGCGGCCGCAACAAGGAAGTGCCTCCTTATTACATGCAAAATAATTATTCCTCCACTTGACAGCGGGGACCCACCGGATGGGCCACCGTATTTCGTGAAAAAAAGATTTCTCCCTGACTGCTGGGACCCACCAGCTACATCTTCGCACGCAAGGAAGTGCATCCGAGCAAAAAAAATGATTCACCCCCTGACTGCCTGGACCCACCAGCTACATCTTCGCACGCAAGGAAGTGCCTGATAGTTGGGACCCACCTAGTCGAAGCGTACGTAGCATTGTCATTCTGGTTGCAAATGTGTACGTACATACTGGTCAATGTAGAGGCGCGCACGTGTCGTGGTAGAGGCGCACACGTAGCATGTACACGTACGTACATCGGCCAGTGTGCAAGAAAGAAAATACGGCCACGTACGTACATATGGGCAGGGTCTCGAACGCCTACTCGCGCATACGTACGGCCAGGGCTTGTGTACATGGCTGGGTTGGAACGGAAAAACAGCGTCGTCGTCGTGTACATGACTCCACCGCTTCCTGGCATCTTGAGGACATTGTAACCATGGTGAGTCACTGCCATAAACTTGGCTAGGGCTGGGTACCCGAGGATGGCGTTGTACGGCAGGCGGATGTGAACGACGTCGAAGCCGATGAGCTTGGTGCGGTAGTTGTTGCGTTGCCCGAACGTGACCGGAAGGCGAACCTGCCCAATTGGAACAGTGGAACCATCGGTGACTCCTGAGAAAGGCTTGGTCGGCTGAAGCTGGTCGTACGGCACTTGGAGATTGTCGAACGTCTCGATGGACAGGACGTTGAGTCCTGCCCCACCATCGATGAGGGTCCTGGTGACCTGCACGTTGCTGATGACTGGGAAGCAAAGCATCGGGAGGATTTCGGCCGTTGCCACACACTTGAGCTGGTCTGCGGAACTGAATGTGATCGCACACGTAGACCACCTGAGAGGGTGTGTGGCCTCAAGCTTGGGAAGGACTACTTTCACCTCGCGAGCAACCTGCTTGAAGATGTGCTGTGAGGCTGGGGCCTGGGCACCACCCAAGATGCAAGCAATTGCACGCAGCTCTTGGAAGCCCTCAGCCCCATCGTCTTGGTGTTGGTCTTTGTTCCTCCTTGGTGGAGGCGGCAGAGGAGGGAAGCCTGTGTTGCTGTGCGGGTGGCCCTCACGAGGCTGGTCCCTCCAGCCTCCCTCGCGAGGCTGGTCCTGCCAGCGGTCCTCGCGAGGGCGGTCACGCCATCCCTGGCGAAGGCCACGGTCTTCCCATCGTCCGCCACCTCTTCCTCCTCCTCGGCCATAGCCCCTGTCGTTGCGCTCTGGGCGTCGGCCGATTCGCCCATCTCGCACGGCTCTGAGCTCTTGACATTCGTTGGTGTTGTGGGTGTGGAGGTCGTGGTACACGCAGTATCGTTCGCCCTTGGATGACTCAGGCTGATCCCTGCCTCGCTTGGTGTCCGGTTTTGCTGCTAGCACGGCAGCCCCCTTGCGCTTCACGTCTTTGGCCTTGAGCTTCTTTTCTTCCGGGTCGGCTGCCGGGAGCTCGAGGAGGGAGAGATGCCCTTCCTCAGCCCTGGCGCACTTGGTCGCCAAGTTGAACAGCTCTAGGGATGTGCACAGGTCTTCATGGATTGCTAGCTCTTCCTTCATCTTGACGTCGCGCATGCCGTCGGAGAAGGCTGAGATGATGGCTTCTTCAGTTACCTTGGGATCTTGAGGCGAGTGTAGTTGAAGCGCTGGATGTACTTCTGCAGGGTTTCTCCTGACTGTTGCTTGATGCGGTGCAGGTCGCTCACGGCCGGGGGGCGGTCGCGAGTGCCCTGGAAGTTGGCGATGAAGCGGGTGGGCATCTCGCTCCAGGAGGAGATCGTGCTAGGAGCCAGGTTCAGGAGCCAGGTGTGGTCGCCGTCCTTGAGCGCCATGGGGAACCAATTCACCATGACCTTTTCGTCTCTGTTGGCGGCTACAATGCCCACGTCGTTGAGCTGTAGGAACTCCGCGGGGTCCGTTGTGCCATCGTAGCGGGGAGGGAGGTCAGGCTTGAACTTGCCTGGCCATGTGATGCCGCGCAGCTTGGGGGTGAAGGCGAGGCAGCCAGCCGTGGCCACCGGCGCCCTTTGCTGGTGCTGGACTTGTTCTGTGGGTCACCATGCGCCGCCACTAGGAGCAGCGCGGGGTCTTGTCGTGGAGGCGCTGGGGTGCGACCTTGGCGCGCCAGCTGGGAGCGTGCGAGCACCTTCTCGGGGACGTGGGATCTCATGGCAGCTCCCTTCTTGCCGCGCAGGCGCTGGACGTGGAGGGTCCCGCCCGGGGGCTGCGCGCCTTGGAGCCAAGGCACCTTCTTGGGGAGGAGGCGGCGGAGGCGCCTCCTGATCCTCGCCCCCTGCACGGGACGGAGGGCGAGGCAGCGAGAGGGACCGCAAGGGGGAGCCCCCTGCGGCACTGACAAGCTCGGTGATGCAGGCGAGCCAGTCCTCATAGAGGTCGTCTACGGGGCGATAGTGCAGGAGCTCCCGTGCCAAGAGCAGTGAGGCGTGCGCATCGATGGGTGCGCGACGGGCGTGGGACGACGAGCCAGCTGGAGTCAGCGACGGGGTGGTGGTGCGGCCATCCCGCCGCACCGAAGGATGCTGGGACGAGGCCTGCTGCTCGTTCCCCGCCGGGCCGGTGGCGGCGGACGACGGGGAACTACGAGGGGGGCTGCCGACTGGCACCGTGTGGGCGACGCAAGTGGCACGAGCAGCCCGGCGCTCGGCGCAAGCCCAACGAGCGCCAGCCATGGACACGACGGAAGATCGCACGCGAACAGTGGAAGAAAGATTCCGGCGCCCCCCTACATGGCGCGCCAAATGTCGGATTTCAGGTTCCGGCAGACCCTTGAGCTTCAAACACTGGGGTTCGCGTGGAGATCTCTCCCCTACCTATCTACATCCGATCCTCTCGTGCGAACTAAGATGAAAATGATGAATCAACACAAGAGACACGATGTTTATACTGGTTCAGGCCACCGTTGTGGTGTAATACCCTACTCCAGTGTGTGGTGTGGTGGATTGCCTCTGGGGCTGATGATGGACAGTACAAGGGAAGAACAGCCTCGCAAGGGGTGTTCTTGAGCTGGTGCGGTGTGTTCTACTTACTCTCTACTGGGTTTTCTCTCTCCTCGTCTCCTTCTCTTCCTTTGTGGAGGCTATCTCTATTTATAGAGGCCCTGGGCCTCTCCCTGAATAATTGAGCAGGAAGGGCGCCAACAATTGGCCATTTTGAAGGGGAACATCTAGTACAAGTTATCCTGACCAAAGGTGGTCTTTGGCTGCCAAAAGCGCTGGTGATAACGCCGTCTTGGGCTCCACGGTGACCTCCGTCCGGTCATCCGGCAGGTCTTGGTCTCGTTGCACCGGAATGGTAACCTTTGCCTGATACCTTGGCATGTGCTTGCCCCCTTTGCACGAAAGGGGAAACAAGGACCCTGCGCAGGCCGGCGCCCGCCTGGCGCCTGCCTGGCCTTGATCGTCATGGCTTGCGCCATGGGACCCTCGCGAGGTACCCTTGCATTGATCTCTCCGCTTCCTCGCGAGCCTGCCTGATGAGGCCACTCTTGAGGAAGCTTCTTGTCGTCCGCCCCGCGAGGCTTGGCCCTTCGCGAGGGTCTTGAGCTTGGGCTGATGAAGATGGGCCGCACTGGGCCCCCACCTGAGCCACGCCGCTGGCCGCGGGCAGGCAAGTCTGGGGACCCCCGTTCCCAGAACACCGACATTGATATCTTTTATAATGGACTAACCGATGCCTCCAGAGATTACCTGGATAGTTGTGCTGGTTCTGTTTTCAGGGAAAGAACACCGGATGAAGATGAAATTCTATTGAATAATATGTTGACAAATGAAAATAATTGGACACCTCCGGAGCCAATTCCTGAGCCTATTCCTAAACCAACTCCGAAAAAGAGAGGTACTCTATTTCTCAGTCCTGAAGATATGCAAGAGGCAAAGAAATCTATGAAAGAAAAAGGTATTAAAGCTGAAGATGTTAAGAATTTACCTCCTATTGAAGAAATACATGGTCTTAATTTACCGCCTGTTGAAGAAACATATAATCTTCATCCATTACCTATTGAAGAAACTCATGGTCTTGATAACCCGACACAGGTAGTAAAGGTAAATTCTCTCTATAGATATGATAAAGCTAAAATCCCATTTACTAAATTTGCCAGCCCATGCTTAGATGAGTTTGATAAATTTATGGCTAAGCAAGAAGACTTTAATGCTTATTTTGGTAGACAATTGAAATACAATTCAAATATTCTTTGAACACTTGGGTGATTATGTGGATAATGTTAAAGGTGAACTTAAACTTATTAGCAAACGTGCTTCTATGGTTACCACTCAAGTAGAACAAGTACTTAAAGCTCAAAATGATTTGCTCAATGAATTGAATAGTAAAGATAATGATAATGCTGTTAGAGTGGCTACTAGAACAGGTAGAATGACTCAGGAACCTGTGTATCCTGAAGGCCACCCTAAGAGAATTGAGAAAGATTCTTAGAGAAATAACATAGATGTACCTAGTCCTTTTAACAGGAAGAAAAAGAAAAATGATAGGACTTTGCATGCTTCTAGTGATCCTATTGTTGAAACACCTTAGAATCCAAATGATATTTCTATTTCTGATGCTGAAACTCAATCTGGTAATGAACCTGAAACTAGTGATAATGCTAATAATAATGTTCATGATGATGCTCAACCTAGTAATGATAATGATATCGAAATTGAACCTGTTATTTATATTGATAACCCACAATCAAAGAATCAACGTTATGATAAGAAAGACTTTGTTGCTAGGAAACATGGTAAAGAAAGAGAACCACGGGTTCAGAAACCCATGCCTTTTCCTCCCAAACCATCCAAGAAAAAGGATGATGAGGATTTTGAACGCTTTGCTGAAATGATTAGACCTATCTTTTTGCGTATGCGATTAACTGATATGCTCAAAACCAATCCTTATGCTAAGTACATGATGGATATTATTACAAATAAAAGAAAGATACCAGAAGCTAAAATTTCCACCATGCTTGCTAATTATACTTTTAAGGGTGGAATACCAAAGAAACTTGGAGATCCAGGAGTACCCACTATACCATGCTCCATTAAAAGAAACTATGTTAAAACTGCTTTATGTGATCTTGGAGCCGGTGTTAGTGTTATGCCTCTCTCTTTATATCATACACTTGATTTGAATAAGTTGACACCAACTGAAATATCTTTGCAAATGGCTGATAAATCAACTGCTATACATGTCGGTATTTGTGAGTATGTGCCTGTTGTAGTTGCAAACATTACTATTTTAACGGACTTTGTTATTCTTCATATTCCCGAGGACGATAGTATGTCTATTATTCTTGGAAGACCCTTTTTGAATACTGCAGGGGCTGTTATTGATTGCACTAAAGGCAATGTCACTTTTCATGTTAATGGTAATGAGCATACGGTACACTTTCCGAGGAAACAACCTCAAGTTCATAGTATCAACTCTATTGGAAAAATTCCATCGATTATATTTGGAGGTTTTGAATTTCCACTTCCTCCTGTCAAGAAGAAATATGATGTTCTTATTATTGGGGATGTGCATATCCCCGTTGAGGTAACATAGTGTTATTCGAAATTTCTCCGGTTCCATGTTATTCGGAATGAGTTCGTTAACAAGACTTGATCAACCTTGTTAGTGGATTCCATTTGATGATCATGAGATGGATGAAACCAGAAGGCACAACCTTCTGTACCCCACTTTTACTTTCTGTTATTTATATTAAATAAAATAAAAATAAATATTTTTCTGTCTGTTATCTGATTATCCGTGCAATATAAAAATACCTCGAAAATAAAAGTTCTCCAAATGCCTTGAAATTTAAATATGATTTTTTCTAGAATATTTGAGAATATTTGGCACTGAGAACACAGCAGGGGGATCAACCACCTGCCCACGAGGGTGGAGGGCACGCCCTACCCCCCTGGGCGCCCCCCTACCTCGTGGGCCCACGGTGGCCCTCCTCCACTTATTCCCGCACCCACACACTCCATCTTCCTCCCACAAACACGAATATCCTGCTCAAGCACGAGTTCTAGCTCACTTTGCTGCCATTTTCGATCTCCTTGCTCAAAGCACCTCTCACAAAACTGCTTGGGGAGATTGTTCCTTGGTATGTGACTCCTCCATTGGTACAATTAGTTTTTGTTCTAGTGCTTTATTCATTGCAAAATTTTGCTGCTTAGGTGACCCTGTTCTTGAGCTTGCATGTCAAATTTATTTGGTCAAGAGTAGTTTTGATGCATGATATAGGCCCTAGGCACTTGTAGGAGTAGTTGATATCAATATTATTGAGTTTGGTTTACTTTTCTTTTGAAGTTACTAAAAATTTGAGAATTTTTCAGAAAATGATGAGGAGACTTTTGAGGGGCTCATCGAGCCAAAGCTCGAAGGAAAAGGCACCGAAGCCTAAGTATAATCTGCCTCGCACCGCGGAGGTTCGGGCGTATGAATGGCCTTCTGAGGATTTCTTGAGAGCAGCCGGGATTTATGAAGATTTTCATGAATTGGCTCAGAATGCAGGCCTTACCGCTTTCCTCCAAGCCCAATGCGATCAGTATCTCTTACTCACAAATATCTTTGTGCAAAACTTTCATTTCCATTCTAGGAGCTCACCACCTACGACGGAGTTTTATTTATATGATGAGCATAAGGAGATGTCACTTTATGATTTTTGTCGGGTTTGTTTAGTCCCTTTTGAGGGCAAGACAGAAGAACCACATCGCAATGATGAGGAGGGGTTTATCGATACTATCACTGTAGGGGAAACAAGGAAGGTTCCCGATGCACGAATCACTAGCATACATTTTCCTGTTTTACGTTATTTCATTATTTGCTAGTCGTTGCTTAATTGGTCGCGGAAACTATGGAAACCTTAGTATCCCTAATATTATTATTTTGCTCCACGGTTTGTATGGTGATAACTCTGTTAGTATGGGCAGCATTATTGCCAAACAGTTAAGTCTGAACCGTACAAAGGGCCCCATCTTTGGAGGCATCTATGCTTCACGCCTAGCTGCACATTTTAACATACCTATTAGGCATTATGAGAAGGAAGAAAAGGTGTTGCCTCATGTTTATTTAGATTATAAAAGTATTATGGCACATGATTTTATTGTTAATAATAGGGAAGGAGAGCTTAAATATCAATTGTTCTTTAATAAACACCATCCAGAGACTATTACCCTGCCTGCTCCTTCTTTGTTTGATTTATCTGTAGGCACGTACCTTGTTCCATTGAAGGCTATTCACGCCTACCGGAACCCTGCACCAGCTGAGGAGCCAGAGTCAGAACCACAAGTTGATCCTTCACGACAATCTAATTACCAGTGGGATCCGGAGATGATTGTCAGCCAGTGGCAATCGGAGTCTTCCTCTTCTTCTTCTCAGTACGACCCCAACTATTATTATGGATATCCGCCAGGCCAGCCGTGGCCATAGAACAACTTAGGCCAAAAGCCTAAGCTTTGGGGAGCCTAAGCTTTGGGGAGTACGTATTTCCCACTAACATTACATTTATGTTCACACACTCATTGCTAGATGTTGGTGCTCATACTTTTTCATTGTATCATCCATCCTAGGTTATTTTCCTTTTTACGCTTTCTTCTTGTGTGTTTAATAAACCTTAAGAAAAACCAAAAAATATTAGTTGTAGCTTTTAATTAATTTACATTCCATGCTTGTAGTAGTAATTAAAAAGAAAACCCAAAAAGATTTCCTGTTCTTCTTTTACTTGTTGGGAGCTTTCCCGTGTAAATATTTTTATTTCTTTTCTTTTCTTTGGGGGTCGATAGGAGAAGACCATAATTAAATTGTTGAAGTGGCTGTTATATGCATTATTGTTTACCTGACAAAAGAGCCCATATTGCCTTGTCTTCTCCTGTTTATTGAATGTTTGTAGATTCCAGCTTAGTGTAATGCACGTGCGCAATTATTATTATTCACATCATTCGATCGTGCAAGTGAAAGGCAATTATGATGATATATGATGGACTGGCTGAGATGAGAAAAGCTAGTATGAACTCGACCTCTTTTGTTTTTGTAAATATGATTAGTTCATCGTTCCTGATTCAGCCTATTATGAATAAACATGTTTGCAATGACAACTAGAGATCATAGTTTCTTATGCCATGCTTGATTAGCTATGAGTTATAATGGTTTACCTTGCGTGCCAACATGCTATTGAGATAGTTATGATGTGGTATGATAGGGTGGTATCCTCCTCTGAATGATTTAAGTGACTTGACTTGGCGCATGTTCACGCATGTAGTTGAAACAAAATCAACATAGCCTTCACGATATTTATGTTCATGGTGGATTATATCCTACTCATGCTTGCATTCAGTGTTGATTAATTTTAATGCATGTTCATGACTGTTGTCGCTCTCTAGCTAGTCGCTTCCCAGTCTTTTGCTAGCCTTCACCTGTACTAAGCGGGAATACTGCTTGTGCATCCAAACTCCTTAAACCCCAAAGTTATTCCACATGATTTCACTATACCTACCTATATACTGTATCTACCTGCCGTTCCAAGTAAATTTGTATGTGCCAAACTGTAAACTTTCAAATAAATATCCTGTTTTGTATGCTCGAATAGCTCATGTATCCACTAGGGGTGCCTGTGCCTTCCATGTTAGGCGGGTTATTATCAAGAGGAGTGGACTCCGCTCCTCACTCATGAGATAAATGGCTGGTCACCGGGATGCCCAGTCCCATGCTTTATGCAAACTAAATCAAAATAATTGCAAACAAAACTCCCCCTGGGACTCTTGTTAGTTGGAGGCACTCGTTGTTTCGAGCAAGCCATGGACTGATGCTTGTTGGTGGAAGGGGGAGTATAAACTTTACCATTCTGTTTGGGAACCGCCTATAATGTGTGTAGCATGGAAGATATCGCCATGTCTTGGTTGTTATGTTGACAATGAAAGTATACCGCTCAAAACATTATTCACCTCTGTTTCAAAACCGAGCTCTGGCACCTCTACAAATCCCTGCGTCCCTCTGCGAAGGGCCTATCTATTTACTTTTATGCTGAGTCATCATCCTCTTATTAAAAAGCACAAGTTGGAGAGCACCGCTGTCATTTGCATTCATTACTGTTAGTTTACATTGAGTATGACTTCATTGGATCTCTTTTACCATGAATTACAATGTCTAGTCAGTCCTTGGTCTTTAAAGGTGCTCTGTATTTATGTTTTGCGGTCTCAGAAAGGGCTAGCAAGATACCATCTTGTTATATCATATTATGATTGTTTTGAGAAAGTGTTTTCATCCTAGATTTATTATTATGGCTCGCTAGTTGATTATGCTATTGATATGAGTAAACTTGAGACCTATGTGTTATTGCGAATGTGGTTAGTTATAATCTTTGCTGAAAACTTGAATGTTGGCTTTACATATTTACAACAACAAGAGAAAACAGAGTTTGTAAAAGTTTTTCTTTATCACTTTCAGTTTATCAACAGAATTGCTTGAGGACAAGCAAAGGTTTAAGCTTGGGGGAGCTGATACGTCTCCGTCGTATCTACTTTTCCAAACACTTTTGCCCTTGTTTTGGACTCTAACTTGCATGATTTGAATGGAACTAACCCGGACTGACGATGTTTTCAGCAGAATTACCATGGTGTTATTTATGTGCAGAAACAACCGTTCTCGGAATGACCTGAAACTTCACGGAGCCACTTTTCATAAAATTAGAAAAATACCTGCAAAATATGAAGTCCAGGGGGGCCACCACATCTCCACGAGGGTGGGGGCGCGCCCGCCCCCGTAGGGCGCGCCCCCTACCTCGTGGGACCCCTGTTGCCTCTTCGACTCCAACTCCAACTCCATATATTGAGTTTCGGGGAGAAAAAAATCAGAGAGAAGAAATCATCGTATTTTACGATACGGAGCCGCCGCCAAGCCCTAAAACCTCTTGGGAGGGCTGATCTGGAGTCCGTTCAGGGCTCCGGAGAGGGGAATCCGTCGCCATCATCATCAACAACCATCCTCCATCACCAATTTCATGATGCTCACCGCCGTGCGTGAATAATTCCATCGTAGGCTTGCTGGACGGTGATGGGTTGGATGGGATCTATCATGTAATTGAGTTAGTTTTGTTAGGGTTTGATCCCTAGTGTCCACTATGTTCTGAGATTGATGTTGCTATGACTTTGCTATGATTAATGCTAGTCACTAGGGCCCGAGTGCCATGATTTTAGATCTGAACCTATTATGTTTTCATCAATAAATGAGTGTTCTTGAGCCTATCTTGCAAGTCTATAGTCACCTATTATGTGTTATGATCTGTTAACCCTGAGGTGACAATAATCGGGATACTTACCGGTGATGACCGTAGTTTGAGGAGTTCATGTATTCACTATGTGTTAATGCTTTGTTCCGGTTCTCTATTAAAAGGACGCCTTAATATCCCTTAGTTTTCGTAAGGACCCCGCTGCCACGGGAGGGTAGGACAAAAGATGTCATGCAAGTTCTTTTCCATAAGCACGTATGACTATATTCGGAATACATGCCTACATTATATCAATGATCTGGAGCTAGTTCTGTGTCACCCTAGGTTATGACTGTTACATGATGAACCGCATCCGGCATAATTCTCTATCACCGATCCATTGCCTACGAGCTTTTCATATATTGTTCTCCGCTTATTTACTTTTCCGTTGCTATTGCTATCATCACTACAAAATGCCAAAAACATTACTTTTACTACGGTTACCTTTTGTTACCGTTATCACTACTATCATATTACTTTGCTACTAAACACTTTGCTACAGATAGTAAGTTTCCAGGTGTGGTTGAATTGACAACTCAGCTGCTAATACTTGAGAATATTGTTTGGCTCCCCTTGTGTCGAATCAATAAATTTGGGTTGAATACTCTACCCTCGAAAACTATTGCGATCCCCTATACTTGTGGGTTATCATACTGTTCATCCAAAGGCAACACCATGGGGTCCTGTTCATCCACCCCCATAGGGAACTGTTCATCCAAACCCCCCACCCCTCCTGCAACGCTCAATGTTCATCCAGAGGAAGCATCGATCGGCTTCAGTTAGCAGCAGTAGCGAAGGAATCGCTCGATCGGGTTCAGTTAACAGCCATAGATCGATTGCTCAGGTTCAGTAACGCGTAGCCTGCAGTGCAATCGCTCGGGTTCAGTTAGAGACCAACGCCTCGCTTGGGTTCAGTTAGAGCCCAACGCCTCGCACGCACGCGTGTACATATGAGAGAAACGCGCATCGCTCGGCCCTCGACCACCCACCGTAACTGGGGACTCCCCGATATTTTCCGCGCCCTGGCTTCTACAATGGTTTTTCCCATCATGGACGGCCCAAATAATGTAATGCAGCTGAGGTCTCCGACCCGCCCAGGACGAAAAGCCCATTTTTTGTCATAGAAGTAGGACCCCACCACATCTATGATGATACCAGGTTTTGTCACAATTATCGTCATAGAAGTGTCATAAGTATGACATGAAAAAATTTCGTTCGGCCCAAAATGTCACGGATGTTTCTTTTTTTTGTAGTGAACATACATACCATCGAACTATCAAACACATATCAAGTTCACATGATTACTTGCAACATTATTTATTCCATGACCTCAGGAACAAAAGTAACTGATAATCCCCAAGTGCAGGGAATCATCGTAGCAATTCCCAATGGTGGAAGTGATTAGTATGGAGTGTCGAACCCACAAGGAGCTAAAGGTAAGATCAATATTCTCTCAAGTCCTATCTGCCACTGATACGACTCTACGTACACCGAACGTTTGCTTCCAACTAGAAACGAGAAATAAAACTACGTTGTGGGTATGAAGAGGATAACTTTGCATGGTATCGGAGAGATAAAATATAAAGGTAGGGGTTGTTATCATAAAGTTAGAATGTATTACTAAATATTATAAATAGCGAGTATGGAATAATGATGGATCGGTGTGCGGAATTATCCTAGGCAATCGTTAACAAGACCGGTAGTCGTCATTGCAATTTCATATGAGGGAGAGGCATAAGCTAACATACTTTCTCTTCTTGGGTCATATGCACTTATGATTGGAACTCTAGCAAGCATCCGCAACTACTAAAGATCATTAAGGTAAAACCCAACCATAGCATTAACATATCAAGTCCCCTTTATCCCATACACAACAACCCCCTTACTCGGGTTTATGCTTCTGTCACTGAAGCAACCCACTATAAGCGAATCTTGAATGTATTACAACACCCTGCAGCAGGAATCCCCCACGCTTGCGCAACATGGAAGGCATAATAGGATAGCACCAAAATAAAACATACAACTCATTCCAATCTAGATCATCAATCAACCCGAAGACAAAGGATATCTACTCAAAACATCATAGGATGGCAACACATCATTGGATCATAATATGTGGCATAAAGCACCATGTTCATGTAGGGATTACAGCGGGCTGCGGGAGAGTGGACCGCGTAAAAGAGATGAGGATGGTGATGATTAGCGTGATGTTGATGAAGATGATCACTGCGGCTATGATTCCCCTCCCGATGGCACTCCGGCACCATCGAGAGAGAGGAGGACAGGTTCTCCCCCTTGTGCTTCCTCCTCCATGGCCTCCCCCCTAGATGGCGAGAGGTTCTCCCTCTGGTCCTTGGCCTTCATGGTGATGATGGCCCCTCCGGGATCGTCCTCCACAGCCTCCGGTGATGATGGCCCCCTCCGACAGGGTGCCAGAGAGGGCCTAGATTGATTTCTCGTGGCTACAGAGGCTTGCGGTGGTGGAACTTCCGATCTAGGTTATTTTCTGGAGGTTTGGGGATTTATAGGAGAGGTTGGCGTCGAGAACTAGTCAGGGGGGCCCACGGAGCGTCCACGAGGCACAGGGGCGCGCCCTCCACCCTCATGGGACACATGGGACTCCCCTCTGGTAACTCTTCGTTCTAGTATTTTTTATATTTCCCATAAAAAATCTCCATTGATTTTCAGCGCATTCCGAGAACTTTTATTTCTGCACAAAAACAACAGCACAGTACTTCTGCTGAAAACAGCGTCAGTCCGGGTTAGTTCTAATCAAATCATACCAAAGTCATATAAAACTATTGTAAACATGGCATGAATACCTCATAAATTATAGATACGTTGGAGACGTATCAGCATCCCCAAGCTTAATTCCTGCTCGTCCTCGAGTAGGTAAATGATAAAAGAAGTAATTTATGAAGTGTGAATGCTACAAAGTGCATAAGTTTCATCAATGATAGTTCCAATCACTTTTTCTAGCATCGTTATATATCATAACAGCAGCTCAACTCATAAAACTTCTCATGATCAAGTAACAAGTTATTCACATGTTAAAGTATAGATCATAAACTTTCTTGAAAACTAACGAACCGTGCTCTTAGTCATCAAACAATTGCAATTCATCTTATTTTCAGGAAGGGTCTATGTAAGAGATTTGATTCAGCAAACTCCACATACTCAACTATCATTTAATCTTTCACAATTGCTAATACTCATGTGATATTTATGCGTTCAAAGTTTTAATCAGACACAGAGAAAGATAGGGGCTTGTAGTTTCTCCTCCCAACCTTTTACCTCAAGGGTAATGTCAACAATAATAATTTATGAAAACCCACATCCAAGTGGATATATATATCCGGATCGCTCCAACACAAAGTGCTTCCCAAAGGAAAAAGTGTAAAAAGGGTAAGGTGATGATCACCATGACTCTTGTATAGGGCTAGAAGGTAAAAGTAAAAGATAGGCCCTTCATAGAGGGAAGCAGAGGTTGTCATGCGCTTTTATGGTTGGATGCCCAAAATCTTAATGCAAAAGATCGTCACTTTATATTGCCGCTTGTGATAAAGACCTTTATTATGAAGTCCGTCGCTTTTATTTCTTCCCTATCACAAGTTTGTATAAAGCTTATTTTCTTCGCACTAATAGACCATACATATTTAAGGAGCAATTTTTTTATTGCATGCACCGATGACAACTCATTTGAAGGATATTACTCAATCCATAGGTAGGTGTGGTGGACTCTCATGGCATGGCTGGGTTAAGGAATGTTTGGAAGCACAAGTAGTATTTCTACTTGGTGCAAAGAATTTGGCTAGCATGAGAGGGAAAGGCAAGCTCAACATGTTTGATGATCCAAGACAATGTAACATTTCGGATATAGGAAAACATAACCCATTAAGTTGTCTTCCTTGTCCAACATCAACCTTTTAGCATTTCATATTATAATGATTTCTCAAAATTACAAAAGATGTCCAAGATAGTATATTTATTTGTGAAACCTCTCTTCCTTTAATATTCTTTCATGAATTGTTCAAGTGACCAATTCTGCGTTTGCTAACTTTCAATAAATTTACCACCTATACTTATTATGTGTGAAGTCATTACTCCCCATGGTATAAGCATATGAAACATATATAAATTCATATTTATGATATTCAATTCATTCAACCATTTACTCATTGGATATACGTGAAGCATGTGAGTAAACAACAAACTACTCCAAAGAGATATAAGTGAAGAACACTGAGTAGTCAAATAATTAACTAGCTGTGGGAGGATTCTTTTTCATTCAAGATTTCACATCCAATGATTTTATTCAAACCGCAACTATTATTGAAAATACGCTCCAAGCAAAACACATATCATCTGATGAATAAAAATATAGCTCCGAGTAAGGTATACCGATGATTTTGAAGACGAAAGAGGGGATGCCTTCCGGGGCATCCCCAAGCTTAGGGCTTGAGACTTATTTAAATATTACCTTGGGGTGCCTTGGGAATCCCCAAGCTTAGGGTCTTTTCACTCCTTATTCTACTCATATTGATATCTCACGCAAAACTTGAAAACTTCAATCACACAAAACTTAACGGAACTTCGTGAGATGGGTTAGTATGATAAAGAGTAAACCACTCACTTTGGTACTCTCAAAGACAAGATCCATAATTGTTCTCACACAATGCCTACCGTACCATATCATTTCCACAATTTATATTGAGAAAAATAAGCCATAGAAAATAGAAAACAAAGCAAACTATGCAATGTAAACAGAATCTGTCAGAAACAGAATAGTCTGTAATGATCTGAACAGCAACCATACTTCTTCTACTCCAAAAATGATGAAATAAATTGGTGGACGTGAGGAATTTGTCTGTTAATCTTCTGAAAAAAGAATCAACTCAATAGAACTCTTCTGTAAAAAAATGACATCTAATCTTGTGAGTGCAAAGTTTCTGTTTTTTACAGCAAGATCACATTGACTTTCACCCAAGTCTTCCCAAAGGTCTTACTTGGCACTGTATTGATACAAAAGCTATAATACATGATTACTACAGTAGCTTAGTCATGTGAACACACAAAAACAGTAAGGGTAAATATTGGGTTGTCTCCCAACAAGCGCTTTTCTTTAATGCCTTTTAACTAGGCATGATGATTTCAATGATGCTCACATAAACTATAAGAATTGAAACATAAAGAGAGCATCATGAATAATATGACTAGCATATTTAAAACTAACCCACTTCCTATGCCTAGGGATTTTATGAGCACACAATTTATAGGAACAAGGATCAACTAGCATAGGAAGGCAAAACAAGTATAACTTCAAAACTTTAAGCACATAGAGAGGAAACTAGATATTGTTGCAACTCCTACAAGCATATACTCCTCCCTCTTAATAATTTTCAGTAGCATCATGAATGAATTCAATGATATAACCATCAAATAAAGCATTCTATTCATGATCTACAAGCATATAAATTTTTCTACTCTCCACATAAGCAAAATTCTTCTCATTCGGAATAGTGGGAGCAAACTCAACAAAATAACGGTCATGTGAGGCATGATCCAATCGAAAATTAGAATCATGATGACATGTTTCATGGTTAACATTATTCTTTATAGCATACATGTCATCACAATAATCATCATAGATAGCAGCTTTGTTCTCATAATCAATTGGAACCTCTTCCGAAATAGTGGAATCATTACTAACTAAAGTTGACACTCTTCCAAAACCACTTTCATAAATATCACACTAGGATTCAACACCCTCCAAAATAGTGGGATCACTAATTCATAAAGTTGACACTCTTCCAGCCCCACTTTAGATTATAGTATTATTCATACTCCAAAAGATATAAGTGAAGTTCATGGAGCATTCTTGTCGGTGCACAAAAGTAGGGGCTCTCTTTTGTACCCCTTTACTTGTGCGTGGACAGTTAGAGCTGCGCCTGTGGCCATACCCAGCGGGGCAGAAGAAGAAAAAGTACAAGACAACCAGAACAATGCCAAGACCAGAGACACAAAGAGCAAGAGGGCGAGGTGGACTCCCCCGGAAAGACCCTAGCCGGGGCGGCCTCTGCAGCCCCGGCAAGAGCCTTGCCGGGGAAACTTGCCCAATGCCAACAGAGCGCCCCACCCTTGAGCCCGAGGGTTCCAACACCATCAATCACATTGGAACGAAGGCTCGGGAGGCACCTCCATGGTGGCATGCAGATCTTCATGAAGATCATAAGCACACAAGATCATGTGAGGACCAGAAGACAACGATCCTCGGCAAGATACTTGCATAGGAAATCCACGAGACCCCGGCAAGATCCTTGCCGGGGACAACTGCGATGCCATGGCAAGACCCTTGCCGAGGCCCTGGCAAGAGCCTTGCCAAGGATACCTGCGGGGCCACAACCAGGCCCACGTCTGCCAAGACCCCACCGCCGTTCTCATACAGCTACCAGCCCAACCAGCTGGGCAGGCACCTGCGTGGCGACGTGCGGCCTGCAGGCCAACTCAGCAAGCACCTACGTGGTGGCATGCAGATCTTCGTGAAGACCCTACCACCACGCCATCTCAGCAGCTTGCCAGCTTACATGGCGCTGCATGCCTCATTGGCCCGGACGCGCGTCGAAGCGAGATGGAACAGCGGCGGATGGGACGGGCCTCGTTACCGTCCCTAATAAAGCAACGGGATACCTAAGAAGTGCATTAAATGCGCCTTGTCCCGTAATGACAGGCGATAAGCTTGTACATTGTATACCTTTCCACCTCTTGTGTGCCACTGTGGTGACCCTTTTCGACTATAAAAGGAGGCCCGAGGCGTACAGGAGAAGGATTCGGATCTTTTGCACTACGCACGCACCGCAGCTAGTTCGAAATATCAAGAACACTAAAATATACACCAAAGCAGGACTAGGTTATTACGCATTCTTGCGGCCAAAACCTGGGTAAACAATCTTTGTGCTGGCTACTAGACTCGCTCTTTGCACAGCTCCACGCCCGCTAACTGTAGAAGGGATCCCAGTGATCCCATAGGTGTCGTTCCCACCGACTTCTCTGGTGCGCCAGGTAGGGGGCGCAGATGTGGAAATCTGGTCTAGTTGGCGCAGCTGTTTCATCGCGGTCGTCGCCCCAAGGAAGAAGACGACCAAACAAGCGGCATCATTTGCGGATGTAGTAAACGCTCGCGCGGCGATAGAGAAGCTAAGTCATTCAAAACTTTGAGTAATTCCTTTACGTACAAGGTTGTTTTCCTCAGAGATCCTGCTCTTGGTATGAAAAACCTACACGTGATGGGGACCTTCCGTTATTGACAATGCCCTTGTTTTGTTTCGAGTCCGCTCAACAGTTCAAGCGGCCACGTCGAGACCGGCAAGGTGGCCTTCCCGCTATTGGGAACGCCCATGTTCTGTTTCGAGTCCGCTCAACAGTTCAAGCGGCCGTGTTGAGAACGGCGAGGTGGTTTACTTGGCCGCAGGCACACCCAGCCGGTTGTGAGGATCCGTCCTCGAAACACCGCAGCCTAGGTTCATGTGCTGGCAAGCCTATCTAGTTAAGCGTAGGGTGTACATACGAAGGACGATCGAACAAGGAAATAACATGCATCGTTTCAGGGTACTGCAGAGTCGTATTACATCAATTGTTGCTGCGGTTCTAACTAAAGATAAAAATTGTCTTGGTCATGAACCTGCAGCAGCGATGAGAAATGGGGTGCCTAGTCCCGGCGCTGGCCCTCTATCCTCCGAACTCCGTCGATGTGGCTGATGATGGGCTCGATACGCTCTTCGAGTGCTGTGAGGTCCACACCCTCTGGCAAGCTCTCCAGTGCGGCGTCGAAGTCGAGGTTGGGGTTCCAGTACGCCACCTTGGTGAGGACCTTGGTCATGACACCCCGGCAAAGCCTCCGGGCCTCATTGGACAGGGAGGTCGCTCTGTTGGAGTGGAATTGCTCCAGATCTCCAAGGACACCCTCGAAGAACAGGGTCAGTCTGGCATTGGGACTCATGTTCGGCTCTGGGACATACCTCATGTTCGGCATCCCCATGGTAGCCACTTGCGTGGTGATCCTGCCAGCGATGTCGGCGAGGCGGCTGATCTACAGGTTTTCGCCCTGCACAAAATACGCGTGGTTGGTGGCGTCATTCCTTCGCAGCTGCCTCTCGGCCTCCAGATTTTTGGTCAGGGTCTCCTCCCGGGCCCTGACCTCCGAAAGCGTCCCCTCGAGGCCCTCCAACTTCAGCTTCAAATCCCTGATGGAGTCATTGGCCTTAGAGAGCAACTCGACCTTGCTGAGGACTATGGCCTGCGCGTTAGCCAAGGCACCTTTGGCCGTGTCCCTCCCCTCCGTTAGTTCCAGGACCTGCTTCTTTAACCCATCCCACTCCACCTCCAACTCGTTCACCTTGCCGGACTGGACCTGGGCCTAAGCATTGAGTGTCTCCTCGTGCCTCTGCTCCAGCTCCCGGGTCCGCTGCACGACAAGGTTCTCGACCTCCTCATCCTTGCTGTGAAGTGTCGCGGCGAGCTTCTCCTTGCGAGCGGCAAGGTCCTCCTCCTGGGAATTCAGCACGGCTTGATGCTGCAGCCGAGCGGCCTCGTCCTTGGCGGCCTGTTCTTTCGCCGCCTCCTGGGCCTTCTTGATGTTAGCCTGCTTCAGGACAAGCTCCTGCTTGCGCTCGGCCAGCAGGTCTTGGGCGGACTTCAGTTCCTTGCAGGCCTGGCGGAACCAATCCTGCGTCTCAGCGATGCGCTCCTCGAGATCCGCCTCCGCCTTGTCCATTGCTGCCATCCTGAACTTGGCCTTGTCCAGGCGAGCGCGGTGAAGCGCCTGGAGCTTCTGGAAGTTGGCGCTCATGGCCTGAAGGAGCCGCTCTTCCTGGGAACCGCCGCCACCTGCGCTCAGCTCGTCGACAACCTCAAGCCCAGCGGCGGCGTGCACCTCGTCATCAAACACCTCCCCCTCGATGGGTGCCCTGGTGCTCGCCGTCCCTAGGAGGTGGACGAACAGGTCGTCGCTCACCTTCAGGTACTTGCCCAAGCCAGAGGCGGCGGAGGAGGAAGGTTGATCGTCAACCACCCCCTCCTCGCCAGCGGCCTTGCTGGCCTCCCCAACAGGCCCCTTGGCGGCATCCTCAGCAGCACCCTTGGCGGCCACGGCCTCGGCGTCCCTGGAGACCTCCTCAATGACAGTGTCGATGTCCTCCCGGTCCGTCGCGGAAGGGTCTGGATACCGAGGAGGGGAATGAGGCAAAGCCAAGACCAAAGTTTGAAAAGAGAAAGCAAGAACGGGGACAGAGGGCAATTAACTTACCCGCGTCGGGCTGGGAAGGAGTGGCCCCCTCCTCACCGATATTTGGTGTCGGGACGGAGCCACCGGCGCCTGGGTTCGCCTCCTCCTCCTCCTCGTCCGTGCGCATGGGATCAGTGCTTGGCACCCTTGCCGGGGACGCCCCTCAAGGCGGCATGGTCGATGGGGGCGGCGTGTTGGGGGTGGCCCTCAGTGGATCCTCCTGCGGCCGTCCTCCTCCTACAACCATGGCAAGGTCAGCACCAAGGGATCGTACCCCAACAAACGTTGATAGGGAGCGAGTGGTGAGCTCACGCTGGAGGCTGCGGCCGGGGCTGCTATCCGGGCTGCTCTCCACCACCAGCAGCGTACTCGAGGTGCCCGCCAGGGACTGGCCGACCGTTGAGGCCCTAGCCCTCTTCTCCACCCTCTAGGTCAGCGTCTCCATGTCCCTGCAAGAGTAAAAAAAAGTCAAGGAAACCGGCACGGTCTAATGGAACAGAGATAATGAAAGGCAGGATGCTTACTCATCCTCCACCTCCTATTCCGATGCCTTCCTCTTCCTCCTTGGGCTGAGAGAGCCAAGATCGAAGACGACCTCCGTGTTGACGTTTGTAGGAGGAGGGGAAGGGGATGGTGTCCGGTGACGCTTGGAAAAAGAAGAGGTGGTCACTTTCTTCTTCGCCACCGCGGCCTTCACCACCTTCCTTGCTGCCGCGGCCCTCGTCAGGTGCACGGACTCCTCCTGAGCCTCTTTCCAATGCACTGTCCTGCTGGGCTGGACCGGCTCACCAGATCTGGCCCGCTGCAGGACACGCTTTCTCCTCATTGTGGGAGGGTCGTCAGCCCCGACCTCTCCCACGGTCGACTCCCTGACCACGTCTTCGATGAGAGGAGCCTCTGTGCCGGTGCTGCTGGCCTCCCCGGTAGGCTCTGCCCATCCGTCAAGCCCCTCCTCCTCCGAAACCACCTCGACCTCGTTCTCCACGTGGTCGACACTGCCACCTTCCCTGGCAAGTGCTGCCTTCGCCGCCCTGGCCGCGATGTAGTCTAGCTCCTCCTTGGTGGTGTCCTTGATAAGCAGGGGCTCATCGCGGACATACCTCTTCGACAGGTTGTCGAAGAACTCCTGCACCCGCTCCTCCTCTGGCTCGGCCCACATTGGGTCAAGGCCGTGCGCGTTGAAGTCCGACATCATGGCGATGATGTCAGCTTGGCGAGAGTTGTTGCTCAGCGGGACCACTCCCGCCGGCAACCTGAATAGAGGCCCCTTGACGACCTTGCCAGCTCTCTCAGCCCTGCCATCGCCACCCACATCGAAAGCCGCTGACAAAGATGAGCTTGACCCATCACCGTGATGTTGTGCTTCAAGCCGGGGCGAAGCCTCATGACATCGGCCGCGTTCCTGAAGAGCCAGGCCGGCCTCCCCTTGTTATGTAGTGGAGCGATGCGGCGGTGGATGAAGTCAGCCCCAATCATCTCAAGGGTGAGCCCGGTCATGGTAATGCGGTGGATCCTAGTGGTAGCAATCCTGAGCTTCCTGCCATCGACGTCGGCGTCGCTCTAGTCTTTGCGACGGACTGGCGGGCTTTGACGAACTTGGCAGAACTCTTGCAGATCGTCCTCCTCGATTCATAGCCACCGGCCCCGCCACTCCTCCCACTCTCCTTCTAGGCACCCTCTGGATACGTGCCTTTCTCCTGGGTCCGTGGGATCTAGGTGACACAGCCGAAGATGGCACCCCCGCCTGGATGCGGGGGAAGAAATAGTGGCGGAAAAGCACCGTGCTAGGAAGCATTCCGGCAAAGCCCTCGTAGAGGTGGGCGAAGAGGTCTATACACACCACGGCATTCGGCGTGAAATCAAGAAGGTGGAAGCTAAAGGTGTGCATGACATCGTTGAAAAAGTCAGAGAAAGGGGGGCAAAGCCTACAGGAGAAATAGTCGATGAAAAAAGGATACCAATTTGGGTCGACCTTGGCAAAATCGGCGGGATGATGCGCGTAGCCGGGTGCCCCGTCGTCTTCACCCCCACAGAGGCTTGAAGTTGTCCTTGAGGTGGACTGGATCGACCGTCGAGGGGAAGACAACAAGCTGCGTCTGAAGCACCACAACTCGCTCTCCGGCATCTCCTTCTTCTCGGCGTCCTTGGACACTCCCTTGCCCTTGCTGGTTTTGGGTGCCATGGAGGCCGGGAAATAGGTGAAGGATCTGGAGCACTAAGAGATTGGGGGCAATGGGGGTGCGGCGGCGGCGAATGGAGGCGAGGGTTTCGGCTTTTTCGCTTGAGGAAGAAGAAGGGGGACGGCGGTTCCGATACTAGAGTGACACGAAGGGTAAATGAGCAGCGCACTCGCAGTTTCCCCTTTTCTTATGGGGAAGGCCCGGGCCACCTCTTTACCATTTACTGTGATGTGACGCATGAAGGCAGCAACTGCCCCCACGCATGACCCCCACGTCATGCACGACCCCCATGCCGCGCGTTCGACGCGGGTCATGGGGAAGTGTGACGGGCAAGAAAGTTATAGCAGTAAAACTCGGCCCCGCATGCCCACGCACCGTTTTGGGCCTAGCCCAACAACGCGTCGCACTTATGTACGGCCCAGGCCCGGGGGCTCCTATCGGTGCACAAAAGTAGGGGCTCTCTTTTGTACCCCTTTACTTGTGCGCGGACAGTTGGAGCCACGCCTGCGGCCATACCCAGCGGGGCAAAAGAAGAAAAATCACAAGACGACCAGAACAACGCCAAGACCAGAGACACAAACAGCAAGAGGGCAAGGTGGAATCCCCCGGCAAGACCCTTGCCGAGGCGGCCTCCGCAGCCCCGGCAAGAGCCTTGTCGGGGCAACTTGCCCAATGCCAATAGAGCGCTCCACCCTTGAGCCCAAGGGTTCCAACACCATCAACCACACTGGAACCAAGGCTCATGAGGCACCTCCATGGTGGCATGCAGATCTTCATGAAGATCATAAGCACACAAGATCAGATGAGGACCAGAAGACAATGATCCTCGTCAAGATCCTTGCCGAGGAAATCTACGAGACCCCCGGCAAGATCCTTGCCGGCGACAACCGCGATGCCATGGCAAGACCCTTGCCGGGGCCCTGGTAAGACCCTTGCCGAGGACACATGCGGGGCCACAGCATGGCCCATGTTTGCCAAGACCCCAACGCTGTTCCCATACAGCTACCAGCCCAACCAGCTGGGCAAGCACCTGCGTGGTGACATGCGGCCTCCAGACCAACTCAGCAAGCACCTACATGGGTGGCACGCAGATCTTCGTGAAGACCCTACCACCACGCCATCTCAGCAGCCTGCCAGCTTACGTGGCGATGCATGCCTCATTGGCGCGGACGCGCGTCGAAGCGAGACAGGAAGGCAACGGATGGGACGGGCCTTGTTACCATCCCCAATAAAGCAACGAGACACCTAAGAAGTGCATTAAATGTGCCTTGTCCCGTAATGACAGGCGATAAGCTTGTATACTGTATACCTTTCCACCTCCTGTGTGCCACTGTGGCGACCCAACTATAAAAGGAGGCTCGAGGCGTATAGGAGAAGGATTCGGATCTTTTAGACTACGCACGCACCGCAGCTAGTTTGAAAGCTCAAGAAAAATCAAATATACACCAAAGCAGGACTAGGGTATTACGCATCCTTGCGGCCCGAACCTGGGTAAACGATCTTTGTGCTGGCTACTAGACCCGCTCTTTGCACATCTCCGCGCCTGCCAACCATAGAAGGGATCCCAGTGATCCCATAGGTGTCGTTCCCACCGACAATTCTACAATTCGTATATACTAACCAATATCCAAGCTCAAAATATATAAGTGAAGCACGTGAAGCATTCTATAAAACTATACTCAAAAGATTTAAGTGAAGAACAAAGAGAAATTCTTTAAGATCATACTTAAAAGATATAAGTGAAGAACATGAAGCATTCTATAAATCAATGAAGGGCTATCTCATACTACAATGGTTCTTAAAGGAAAAACAAATACACAAAGGATACAAATCATGTGAACAAAACAAAAACTGAGGTATACCGATAATTGTTGAAGAAGAAAGATGGGATGCCAACCGGGGCATCCCCAAGCTTAGATGCTTGAATATCCTTGGAATATTTACTTGAGGCGCCTTGGTCTTCCCCAAGCTTGAGCTCTTGCCTCTCTTTATTCTTCTCACATCGGTAACTCCTCATTCTTCGAACACTTCATCCACAAACACTTAACAAAAACTTTGTGAGATCCGTTAGTATACTAAAGCAAATCACTACCTTTCGGTACTGCTGCAAATTCATTCCAATTTCATATTAGAACTTTATCTACTGTATTCCAAATTCACCATGGTTCATGCCCCCCGATACTACACATAGATTCATCAAAATAAGCAATCAACACATAGAAAACAGAATCTGTCAAAAAATGGACAGTCTGTACTAATCTGGAAGTTAAGTAAACTTCTGTAACACCCAAAATTCTAAAACAAATATGAAAATTTAAAAAAATTGTACAGAATTAATGTGCAAAAAGTTTCATACCCATTTGACTTTCCAGTAAAAAATGTAAATTCACGCGCTACCGCCAAAGTTTCTGTTTTTGTACTGCACAAAGTAAACAAGCAATCTAATCATCCTAAAACCAAAGCTTGGCACATTATTTTTATAATACAATGGATATATACAAGGGGATAATTATTTTCAGAGAAACTTCCATGAAAAATTATACATTCTTTCCATAAGCATGAACACAAGTGTTCAAGGTCGACCCTCACTTCTCCAATGCATAACCTTCCAATCACTTCTCCTATTGAAAAACTTTTTAGGCATGAGAGGCAAGTAAAAAAATTGTATGTTTCACCCAAAACTAAACATAAAAAAAGGAAAAACAAAATCTACTTAGTGAAGAAAGCAAACAAGCACACACGAGAATATCAACCCCACGCTATTGCTCCCCGGCAACGGCGCTAGAAAAGAGCTTGATAACCCCAAGTGCAGGGAATCATCATAGCAATTCCCAATGGTGGAAGTGATAAGTATGGAGTGTCGAACCCACAAGGAGCTAAAGGTAAGATCAATATTCTCTCAAGTCCTTTCTGTCACTAATACGACTCTACGTACACCGAATGTTTGCTTCCAACTAGAAATGAGAAATAAAACTACGTTGTGGGTATGAAGAGGATAAGTTTGCATGGTATTGGAGAGATAAAATATAAAAGTAGGGGCTGTTATCATAAAGTTAGAATATATTACTAAATATTATAAATAGCGAGTGTGGAATAATGATGGATCGGTGTGCGGAATTATCCTATGCAATCGTTAACAAGACCGCAGTCTTCATTGCAATTTCATATGAGGGAGAGGGATAAGCTAACATACTTTCTCTTCTTGGATCATATGCACTTATGATTGGAACTCTAGAAAGCATCCGCAACTATTAAAGATCATTAAGGTAAAACCCAACCATAGCATTAACATATCAAGTCCCCTTTATCCCATACGCAACAACCCCCTTACTGGGTTTATGCTTCTGTCACTCAAGCAACCCACTATAAGAGAATCATGAACGTATTGCAACACCCTACAGCGGGAATCCCTTCCGCTTGCGCGATACGGAGGGCACAATAGTACAACACCAAAATGAAACAAACAACTTATACCAATACAGATCATCAATCAACCCAAAGACAAAGGATATCTACTCAAAACATCATCGGATGTCAATACATAATTGGATCATAATATGTGGCATAAAGCACATTCAACTAGGGATTATAGCAGGTTGCGGGCGAGTGGACCGCATAAAAGAGATGAGGATGGTGATGTTGATGAAGACGATCACTGCAGCGATGATTCCCCTCCAGATGGCACTCCGGCGCCACCAAGAGAGAGGAGGAGAGGTTCTCTCCTTGTGCTTCCTCCTCCATCGCCTCCCCCTTGATGGGGAGAGGTTCTCCCTCTGGTACTTGGTCTTCATGGTGATGAAGTCCCCTCCGGGATCCTCCTCCATAGCCTCCGGTAATGATGGCCCCCTCCGGCAGGGTGCCAGAGAGGGCCTAAATTGATTTCTCATGGCTACAGAGGCTTGTGGTGGCGAAACTTCTGATCTAGGTTATTTTCTGTAGGTTTGGGGATTTATAGGAGAGGTTGGCGTCGAGAACAAGTCAGTGGGCCCCATGGAGAGTCCATGTGGCACAGGGGCGCGCCCACCACCCTCGTGGGGCCCACGGGAATCCCCTCCGGTAAGTCTTCGTTCTAATATTTTTTATATTTTCCATTAAAAATCTCCGTTGATTTTTAGCGCATTCCGAGAACTTTTATTTCTGCACAAAAACAACACCATGGTAGTTCTGCTGAAAACAGCATCAGTCCGAGTTAGTTCTAATCAAGTCATACCAAAATCATATAAAACTATTGTAAACATGGCATGAATACTTCATAAATTATAGATACGTTGGAGACGTATCAGTAACTACTAACAAATGATAATCATGCTCAAGAACAGAGGGGTATTAAATAGCATATTCGATCTGAACATATAATCTTCCACCAAATAAACCATATAGTAATCAACTACAAGATGTAATCAACACTACTAGTCACCCACCAGCACCATTCTATAGTTTCGGTAACAAGATTGAACACAAGAGATGAACTAGGGTTTGAGATGAGATGGTGATGTTGAAGTTGTTGATGGAGATTGCCCTCCCCAAGATGGGAGAGTTGTTGGTGATGATGATGATGATGATTTCCCCCTCCGGGAGGGAAGTGCCCCCGGCGGAATGCTCCTGCCCAAGTTTCTCCTCGAGATGGCGGCGCTTCATCCCGAAAGTCCTCTCTTTATTTATTTTCCTAGGTCAAAATGACTTATATACCAGAACATGGCCACCGGAGGTGGGCCTGGCTGAGCACAACCCACTAGGGCACGCCTGGGCTCCCTAGCGCGCCCAGGTGGGTTGTGCCCGCCTGGTGGGCCTCCTCTGGTACTTATTTGCTCTAATTCATCATATATTCCATAAAAATTCTCCGTGAAGTTTCAGCCTATTTGGAGATGTGCAGAATAGGTAGCCTGACGTAGCTTTTCCAGGTCCAGATATCCAGCTGCCGGAATTCTCCCTCTTTGTGTGTAGCTTGCAAATTATGAGAGAGAAAGGCACTAGAATTACTGCAAAAAGCATTATTATGTATAAAAGCATCATAAATAACAGTAGGAAAACATGATGCAAAATGGACGTATCAGTGATGTACCTACGAATGGAAACATTTTCCTTGGAGTGACTGTGTGGGATGTATAAACAAAGAGAAACGTACTTCTTAGATTAACTGTGTGGGATATACATCCTAACGGAAACTTATTCCTTCTATTAACTGTGTGGAATGTATATACAAATGGAAATGTTTAGTCGGGACTGACTGTGTGGTATGTACTTACGACCGGAAACGATTTGGCATGTATAATTGTATTTTTTAGAACAATTGTACGTATAACCATATTTGATCGCTCGCCCATCGCACACGACCTCATTTTGTTGAGCGTGTGTACTAGGAGGGCCTATCCCGGACAGTTTTTGTGTCATGTGGGAAGGACCCCCCTATCATAGTCACTCACTTGGTGATGGTTCAGAACACCATCGCGGAAAGGGGTTAAAAACCATTTGTATCGCACCTTGCTGTACCAGTGCCTCACGGTCAACCTGACTCACAAGAGACTATCGGGAACTCGAGTCCACCTCGACTAGGGTGGTACCGCCTGTCCCTCCAGTCCTGCGGAAATAGTAACTCTTCCAGGTACCCCTCGGGGCCGACCCGTCTTTAACATGGTTCTGGGGTAAAGTCAAAGTAGCCGTGTGTCCGTAACACCAATGGGGAATCTGAGGAATCACCCTCGATGGATTCCACTGGATGTAACCATCAAGGTGAACTTGGAGGAATCACCCTCGAGGGTTCACACTTGAGGGGTTGCACGACAGAGTCATTATCAGGAGTGGTGAAGGAGGAATCACCCTCTGTATACCACGACCGATTAACTAACTACAAAGATCTCATCAGAAGTGTTATATGAAGTATCACACTCGACACTTAATAGTAGCTCTTCAGAGTCATACAACTAGGGTTGAGGTGATGTGTCGGGCTCTAGACGTCGATCACGTTGATCGAGTCATCAATCGTAACGCAGGGGCAACATGGATAAGGTGAGGGGTCACTGGTGGATTGCTAACCAACCTATACTAAGCATATAGGATAAGCATGTAAGGTACAATAGCAGGTTACAAAAGTAGGCTATACATCAGAATAGGAGCAATCAATTACAGTAGCAAAATCTAATGCAAGCATGAGAGAGAATGGAATGGGCGATATAGAAATGATCAAGGGTGGTTTCCTTGCATGGAAGCCCTGTTGACAGACTCGGACCCTCGATGTTGAAGTAATTGATCACTAGATCAACATCGGTCCCAGGGTCTACCGGAGAAGAACGGGGAGAAACAATAAATAACAGACATACAAATGCAATAGAAAGCATGACACGAAAGTAGGCTATGTTAGGGCTGACCTAACGAAGTTAAGTGTTATAGGTGTAGCGGGAAAATATCCGGCAATATTTTCCCGGCTCCAGTCCTTTATCAGACAGACGATCTGGAGGGGAAGGTTCCACGTTTGTAATGTTAGATACATGTGATAGGTATGTGGATGTCATATTTGGATTAATCATATTTTCTTATCATTTGAGATCTATTTGATGTAACTCGTTTTGCGGTATGTTTGTTGGGATCCGATGAACTTTGAGTTTATGATCAGATCTATTTTATCCATGAAAGTTATTTGAGTCTTGATCTCTTATAAGCATGATTACTTATAGCCTCGTATTTCTTCTTTGAATCTTTGGTTTAGTTAGGTCGACTAGATCGATTCTTCTTGCCATGGGAAGAGTTGCTTTGTGATGGGTTCGGTGGTGCGGTGTTCTTTCCCAGTGACAAAAGGGGCAGCAAGACATGTATCGATCGTTTCCATTAAGGATAACAAGATGGGCTCTATTCCTACATGAATAGATCTTGTCTACATCATGTCATCCTTCTTATTGCATTACTTTGTTTCTCCATGAAATTAATACACTAGATGCATGCTGGATAGTGGTCGATGTGTGGAGTAATAGTAGTAGATGCAAGCAGGAGTCGGATTACTAATCTTGGACGTGATGTCAATATAATGATCATTGCCTGGATATCGTCATAATTATTTGAAGTTCTATTTTTCTCGGGAGAAGCCACTAGTGAAATCTATGGCCCCGGTCTATTGTTTATCATATTTGCTTCGAGATCTATTTTTATTTGATTTTGCTTTCAGATCTATTGTTCCAAAAAGCCAAAAATATCTTGTTGTATTTTTTGTTATTTATTTTATTTTGCGTATCTGTGAGATCTATTTATCTAGTCTACCTCAAACCAATATATCTTTTACCCGAGAGGGATTGACAACCCCTCATACGCGTTGGGTTGCAAGTATTTGTTCTTTGTGTGCAGGTACCATTTACATAGTGTTGCTTGGTTCTCCTACAAGTTCGATAACCTTGGTTTCATTAATGATGGAAATACCTGCCTTAGTTGTGTTGCATCATCCCTTCCTCTTCGAGAAAATACTGACGTGGACCTGAGCCATTAGGTGGCTCCCTCTAGCGACCATTTGGTCGACCAAGAGGCCCCGCGCGATGCGGGAAGGGCGTGGAAGCAAACCGAACTACTAGCGTGTGCAGTGGGTGGCTCAAGCGACAGCTACGGCGACAATAGCATTGCGCACCGGCGAAGACCGAGCGCTCATCGTCGGCGGTCATTCGAGCTGTGGTTGGTGCCCACGTGACGCGGAGGAGGAGCAGCGTTGATTGGTGGTGCCTACGTGGGTAAGAGCCGCTGGAAACGACATCAACGGTGAGGTCTGAGCTGTGGTGGCTGGAGGCGCTCGACGGAATTGAGCCTATGACCATGAATCTGACGACCAGAGAAGTTGGACGACATCCTATGGGCTCCATGAGCGTGACAGCAGCAGCAGTTCGAGGCGAGGCTGTCTATAGCAGCACCAGAGGGTACGAGGCAGCAGTGAAACTTTGGCCAGAGCATGGCTATGGTGGAGCGCACGCTAGAGCTCCGGACCGAGCTCAGGGGGAGGGAGAGGGGAGGCGTGGCTCATAACAGTGCTCGTAGTTGATACGGGAGGACGGGTTCTCCGTGTCGCGTGAATCAAGGGTGGCGGTGGTCATGCAGAGGTGGTGATGGCGATGAAGCGGTGCGGCTTCGGTCGAAAGCTTGCTCGTAGTTGATGAAGCAAAGCGAGGCGGACCTCCCGGACATGGCAGGGCAGCTTGAGGTGGCCGATGGACATGGTGGTGAGGCAGTCTGTGGCGACGGCAGCGTTGGCCGTCGATTGGATCAAGAGAGAGAATGAGTGAGGAGAGGGATGGGGGCTAGGGTTCGACAAGGCGGGGTCGTGGGGGCTTGTAAGCTGCCGCGGAGTGCTCGATGGCCGGCACGTGGCCAATCCATGGCATGGACGCACACACAGCGGCCACCACGCCTTGGTGAATAGGGGGGAAGATGACGAGTGGGGAGGCAGGCCGGGCCGGCTGGGCCATGCCTGTTCACCCGAGGCCCAGGGGTAGAGTAGGTATATTCCCTTACCCCTTTTCCTTTATACTTTTATGTTTTGTTTTTCATTCTGTTTTGTGTTAAGTTGAGCAACCAAATGTACTTTGTAAAATATGAAACTTGTCAAAACAAATACTAGGCATTCTTTAGTGCTGCCACAAAAAGTTTGGCATTTATTTGAATTCATTTGATTTTTGTTTTGAATTTATAAGTGTTGGGTAAGTGCTATTGGGTCATTTCAAAAATAGCTAGGGGCATTTTTAGAGTTCCAAATAATGGTGGGTTGAACTTGACAATGATCAGGGGAATTTATAAAATATTGTGAACATTTTAGTTTTACTGTTTAAAGAAATAATTTATTTGACTTTATTTAAAATTTGAAAATGGCTTTGATTTTTATCAAGTGGCAATTTGGCTTAGTTAAACGTGATGACATGGCACCATTAGTGTGAGGTCACTATAGCATGACACTGGGGTATTACACACATCGCTTATGGTGTTGTAGTGACCATTGGCATGGCAGTCCATGATGTTGTCTATGCTTGTCTGACTCATATTGGTGGAAAGTACCGAGAGTTGGATGATTCCTCTTTCAGACACATTCGATTGTTACCTATGAGGGTGAGTCAAGATACTACTCTGATTCATACTCCTCTATCTTGCGCGAGCCTTTTGAACCACATATTTTTGTCCAACATGATGATGGTCTGGATCGTGCTACACGAGCTCTTCGCTATGAGTTGTTCTGCACTCGCGTGCGCACTTACGATGCCCTGATGCACCTGCTTCCTTTTGTCATATCTATGTAACTTCCACTAATTGTGATCTACCCTTCTAGGACTGTGATGCGCCCCTAGTGTTGCTTGGCTTGCAGTTGGTGGTTACGTTCCTGCACGTGGTCCTCTTCTACCACCAGAGCTTGAGCTTTCACATCTAAGTGTTCACGGACCACAGAATCCTTTTGTGGAGGATTTTCCTGTTGGGGAATGCAGTAATTTCAAAAAAATCATACGCACACGCGAGATCATGGTGATGCATAGCAACGAGAGGGGAGAGTGTTGTCTACGTACCCTCATTGACCGTAAGCGGAAGCATTATGACAACGCGGTTGATGTAGTTGTACATCTTCATGATCGACCGATCCTAGTACCGAAAGTACGACACCTCCGCGATCTATACACGTTCAGCTTGGTGACGTCCCACGAACTCACAATCCAGCAGAGTGTCAAGGGAGAGCTTCGTCAGCACGACGGCGTGATGATGGTGATAATGATGCTAACAGAATAGGGCTTCGCCTAAGCACCGCTACGATATGACCGAGGTGGATTATGGTGGAGGGGGGCACCGCACACGGCTGGAAACAATCAACTTGTGTGTCTATGGGGTGCCCCCTGGCCACGTATATAAAGGATGGAGGGAGGAGGAGGCCGACCCTCATAGGGTGCGCCCAAAGTGTGGAGTCCTACTAGGACTCCTTAGTCCTAGTAGGATTCCACCTCCAACATGGAATAGGAAAAAGGGAAGGGAGAAGGAGAAGGAAGGAAGGGGGCGCCCCCTTTTGCTAGTCCAATTCGGACCAGTCCATGGGGAAGGGGCGCGACCACCCTTGAGGCCTTTCTCTCCTTTCCCATATGGCCCATTAAGGCCCAATATGAATTCCCGTAACTCTCTGATACTCTTAAAAATACCTGAATCACTCGGAACCTTTCCGATGTCCGAATATAGCCTTCCAATATATCGAACTTTAAGTCTCGACCATTTTGAGACTCCTCGTCATGTCCCCGATCTAGTCCAGTACTCCGAACAAACTTCGGTCATCAAATCACATAACTCATAATACAAATCGTCATAGAATGTTAAGTGTGTGGACCCTACGGGTTCGAGAACTATGTAGACATAACTGAGACTCATCTCCAGTCAATAACCAATAGCAGAACCTGGATGCTCATATTGGTTCCTACATATTCTACAAAGATCTTTATCGATCAAACTGCATAACAACATACGTTGTCCCCTTTGTGATCGGTATGTTATTTGCCCCGAGATTAAATCATCAATATCTCAATACCTAGTTCAATCTCATTACCGGCAAGTCTCTTCACTCGTTCCGTAATGCATCATCCCACAACTAACTCATTAGTCACAATGCTTGCAAGGCTTATAGTCTTGTGCATTGCCGAGAGGGCCCAGAGATACCTCTCCAATACACGGGGTGACAAATCATAATCTCGATCTATGCCAACTCAAAAAACACCATCGAAGACACCTGTAGAGCATCTTTATAATCACCCAGTTACGTTGTGACTTTGATAGCACACAAGGTGTTCCTCCGGTATTCGGGAGTTGCATAATCTCATAGTCTGAGGAACATGTATAAGGCATGAAGAAAGCAGTAGCAATGAAACTGTAACGATCATAATGCTAAGCTAACGAATGGGTCTTGTCCATCACATCATTCTCCTAATGATGTGATCTTGTTCATCAAATGACAAAACATGTCTATGGTTAGGAAACATAACCATCTTTGATAAACAAACTATTCAAGTAGAGGCATACTAGGGACACTTTGTTTAGTCTATGTATTCACACATGTACTAAGTTTCTGGTTAATACAATTCTAGCATGAATAATAAACATTTATCATGAAATAAGGAAATAAATAATTACTTTATTATTGCCTCTAGGGCATATTTCCTTCAGTCTCCCACTTGCACTAGAGTCAATAATCTAGTTCACATCGCCATGTGAGTTAACACCAATAGTCACATCACCATGTCATTAACACCCATAGTTCACATCGCGATGTGACCAATTCTCAAAGGGTTTACTAGAGTTAGTATTCTTAGTTCACATCACCATGTGATTAACACCCAAAGAGTACTAAGGTGTGATCATGTTTTTCTTGTGAGAGAATTTTAGTCAACGGGTCTGCCAAATTCAGATCCATATGTATTTTGCAAATTTCTATGTCTACAATGCTCTGCATGGAGCTAATTTAGCTAATTTCTCCCACTTTAAAAATGTATCTGGATTGTGACTTAGAGTCATCCAGATCGGTGTCAAAGCTTGCATCAACGTAACTCTTTACGACAAACTCTTTATCACCTACATAACCGAGAAATATTTCCTTAGTCCTCTAAGGATAATTTTTTACCGTTGTCGAGTGATCCACTCCTAGATCAAAAATTGTACTCCTTTGCCAAACTCAGGGCAGGGTATACAATAGGTCTGGTACACAACATGGCATACTTTATAGAACCTATGGCTGAGGCATAGGGAATGACTTTCATTCTCTCTCTATCTTCTGCCGTGGTCGGGCTTTGAGTCTTACTCAACTTCACACCTTGCAACACAGAAAAGAACTCTTTCTTTGACTGTTCCATTTTGAACTACTTCAAAAAATTGTCATGGTATGTACTCATTGAAAAATATATCAAGCATTTTGATCTATCTCTATAGATCTTGATTCTCAATATGTAAGTAGGTTTACCGAGGTCTTTCTTTAAAAAAACTCCTTTCAAACGCTCCTTTATGCTTTCTAGAAAATTCTACATTATTTCCGATCAACAATATGTCATTCACATATACTAATCAGAAATGTTGTAGTGCTCCCACTCACTTTCTTGTAAATATAGGCTTCACCGCAAGTCTGTATAAAACCATATGCTTTGATCACTTTATCAAAGCATATATTCCAACTCCGAGATGCCTGCACCAGTCCATAGATGGATCGCTGGAGCATGCTTACCTTGTTAGCACCTTTAGGGTCGACAAAACCTCCTGGTTACATCATATACAACTCTTCTTTAAGAAATTCATTAAGGAATGCAGTTTTGACATCCATTTGCCAGATTTCATAAAATGCGGCAACTGCTAACATGATTCGGACAGACTTTTAAGCATCGATACGAGTGAGAAAATATCATCGTAGTCAACACCTTGAACTTGTCGAAAACATTTTGCGACAATAAGAGCTTTCTAGATAGTAACACTACTATCAGTGTCCGTCTTCCTCTTGAAGATACATTTATTCTCAATTACTCACTAATCATCATGAAAGTCAATCAAAGTCCATACATTGTTCTCATACATGGATCCCATCTTAGATTTCATGGCCTCAAGCCATTTTGAATAATCTCGGCTCAACATCGCTTCCTCATAGTTCGTAGGATCGTCATGGTCTAGTAACATGACTTCCAGAATAGTATTACCGTACCACTTTGGTGCGGACCATACTCTGGTTGACCTACGAGGTTCGGTAGTAACTTGATCTGAAGTTTCATGATCATCATCATTAGCTTCCTCACTAATTGGTGTAGGAATCACTGGAACTGATTTCTTTGATGAACTACTTTCCAATTCGGGAGAAGGTACAATTACCTCATCAAGTTATACTTTCCTCCCACTCACTTCTTTCGAGAGAAACTCCTTCTCTATAAAGCATCCATTCTTAGCAACAAAATATCTTGCCTTCGGATGTTTGATAGAAGGTGTACCCAACAGTTTCTTTTGGGTATCCTATGAAGACGCACTACTCCGATTTGGGTTCGAGCTTATCAGGTTGAAACTTTTTCACATAAGCATCGCAACCCCAAACTTTAAGAAACGACAACTTTAGTTTCTTGCCAAACCATAGTTCATATGGTGTCATCTCAACGGATTTAGATGGTTCCCTATTTAACGTTAATGCAGCTGTCTCTAATGCATACCCCCAAACGATAGTGGTAAATCAGTAACAGACATCATAGATTGCACTATATCCAATAAAGTATGGTTATGATGTTCAGACACACCATTATGTTGTGGTGTTCCAGGTGGCATGAATTTGTGAAACTATTCCACATTGTTTTAGTTGAAGACAAAACTCGTAACTCAAATATTCGTCTCCATGATCAGATCGTAGAAACTTTATTTTCTTGTTACGATGATTTTCCACTTCACTATATAATTCTTTGAACTTTTCAAATGTTTTAGACGTATGTTTCATCAAGTAGATATACCCATATCTACTCAAATCATCTGTGAAGGTCAGAAAATAATGATACCCGCCGCGAGCCTCAACACTCATCGGACTGCATACATCAGTATGTATTATTTCCAATAAGTCACTTCCTCGCTCCATTGTTCCGGAGAACAGAGTCTTAGTCATCTTGCCCATGAGGCATGGTTCGCAAGCATCAAGTGATTCCAAAAGCCCATCAGCATGGAGTTTCTTCATGCGCTTTACACCAATATGACCTAAACGGCAGTGCCACAAATAAGTTGCACTATCATTATTAACTTCGCATCTTTTGGCTTCAATATTGTGAATATGTGTATCACTACGATCGAGATTCAATAAACCATTTATATTGAGTGTATGACCATAGAAGGTTTTATTCACGTAAATAGAACAATAATTATTCTTTGACTTAAATGAATAACCGTATTGCAATAAACATGATCCAATTATATTCATGCTCAATGCAAACACCGAATAACATTTATTTTAGGTTCAACATTAATCCCGAAGGTAAAGGGAGTGTGCGATGGTGATCTTATCAACCTTGGAATCACTTCCAACACACATCATCACCTTGCCCTTAACTATTCTCTGTTTATTTTGCAACTCCCGTTTCGAGTTACTACTCTTAGCAACTGAACTAGTATCAAATACCGAGGGGTTTGCTATAAATACTAGTAAAGTACACATCAATAACATGTATATCAAATATACCTTTGTTCACTTTGCCATCCTTCTTATCCGCCAAGTATCTAGGGCAGTTCCACTTCCAGTGACCATTTCCTTTGCAGTAGAAGCACTCAGTTTCAGGCTTGTGTCTAGCTTTGGGCTTCTTCATGGGAGTGGCAACTTGCTTGCCATTCTTCTTGAAGTTCCCTTTCTTTCCCTTGCCCTTTTACTTGAAACTAGTGGTCTTGTCAACCATCAACACTTGATGCTTTTTCTTGATTTCTACCTTCGCAGATTTCAGCATCGCGAAGAGCTTTGGGAATCGTTTCTGTTATCCCTTGCATATTATAGTTCATTACAAAGTTCTAGTAACTTGGTGATAGTGACTAGAGAACTGTATCAATCACTATCTTATCGGGAAGATTAACTCCCACTTGAATCAGGTGATTGTAGTACTCAGATATTCTGAGCACATGCTCACTCGTTGAGCGATTCTCCTCCATCTTGTAGGCCAAGTACTGTCAGAGGTCTCATACCTCTTGATACGGGCATGAGTATGAGATACCAATTTCAACTCTTGGAACATCTTATATGCTCAGTGGCGTTCAAAACATTTTTGAAGTCCCGGTTCTAAGCCGTAAAGCATGGTGCACTAAACTATCAAGTAGTCATCATACTGAGCTTGTCAAACATTCATAACGTCTGCATCTGCTCCTGCAATAGGTATGTCACCTAGCGGTGCATCAAGGACATAATTCTTCTATGCAGCAATAAGGATAATCCTCAGATCACGGACCTAGTCCACATCATTGCTACTATCATCTTTCAACATAGTTTTTCTCTAGGAACATATCAAAAAATAAACGGGGAGCTACATCGCGAGCTATTGATCTACAACATAGTTATGCAAATACTATCAGGACTAAGTTCATGATAAATTAAAGTTCAATTTATCATATTACTCAAGAACTCCCACTTAGATAGACATCCCTCTAGTAATCTAAATGATCACGTGATCCAAATCAACTAAACCATGTCCGATCATCATGTGAGATCAAGTAGTTTTCAATGGTGAACATCACTATGTTGATCATATCTACTATATGATTCATGCTCGACCTTTCGGTCTCCAGTGTTCCGAGGCCATATCTGCATATGCTAGGCTCGTGAAGTTTAAACTGAGTATTCCGCATGTGCAAAACTGGCTTGCACATGTTATATGTGAACGTAGAGCTTATCACACCCGATCATCATGTGGTGTCTCGGCACGACGAACTATCGCAACGGTGCATACTCACGGAGAACACTTATACCTAGAAATTCAGTGAGAGATCATCTTATAATGCTACCGCCGAACTAAGCAAAATAACATGCATAAAGGATAAACATCACATGCAATCAAAATATGTGACATGATATGGACATGATCATCTTGCGACTTTGATCTCCATCTCCAAAGTACCGTCATGATCTCTATCATCATCGACATGACACCATGATCTCCATCATCTTGATCTCTATCAACGTGTCGTCACATGGTCGTCTTGCCAACTATTTCTCTTGCAACTATTGCTATTGCATAGCGATAAAGTAAAGCAATTATTTGGCGCTTTCATCTTATGCAATAAAGAGACAACCATAAGGCTTCTGCCAGTTGCCGATAAATTCAACAAAACATGATCATCTCATACAAAAATTTATATCTCATCATGTCTTGACCATATCACATCACAACATGCCCTGCAAAAACAAGTTAGACGTCCTCTACTTTGTTGTTGCAAGTTTTACATGGCTGCTACGGGCTAAGCGAGAACCGTTCTTACCTACGCATCAAAAACCACAACGTAGTATAGTGATTGCTTTTTGATCTTCAGAAAGAACCCTGTTCGTTGAAATCGGTTCAACTAACGTTGGAGAAACAGACACCCACTACCCACCTGTGTGTGAGGCATGGTGGTAGAACAAGTCTCGCGTAAGCGTACGCATAATGTCGGTCTAGGCCGCTTCATCCAACAATACCGCCAAATCAAGAATCAACTAGTAAAGGCAAGCAATATTTATATACTCATGCCCACAACTCCTTTGTGTTCTACTCGTGCATATAACATCTACGCATAGACCTGGCTCGGATGCCACTGTTGGGGAACACAGCAATTTCAAAAAAAAATCCTACGCACATGCAACATCATGGTGATGCATAGCAACAAGAGGGGAGAGTGTTGTCTACGTACCCTCGTAGACCGTAAGCGGAAGCGTTATGACCACGCGGTAGATGTAGGTGTACGTCTTCACGATCGACCGATCCTAGTACCAAAAGTACGGTACCTCCGCAATCTGCACACGTTCAGCTCGGTGACGTCCCACGAACTCATGATCCAGCAGAGTGTCGAGGGAGAGCTTCGTCAGCATGACGGCGATGACGGTGATAATGATGCTACCGGAACAGGGCTTCGCCTAAGCACCGCTACGATATGACCGAGGTGGATTATGGTGGAGGGGGCACCGCACACGGCTGGAAACAATCAACTTGTGTGTCTATGGGGTGCCCCCTGGCCACGTATATAAAGGATGGAGGGAGGAAGAGGCAGGCCCTCATAGGGCGCGCCCAAAGTGTGGTGTCCTACTAGGACTCCCTAGTCCTAGTAAGATTCCACCTCGCACATGGAATAGGAAAAAGGGAAGAGAGAAGGAGAAGGAAGGACGGGGGCGCCACCTTTCCCTAGTCCAATTCGGACCAGTCAATGGGAAAGGGGCGCGGCCACCCTTGAGGCCTTTCTCTCCTTTCCCATATGGCTCATTAAAGCCTAATATGAATTCCCGTAACTCTCCGGTACTCCGAAAAATACCCGAATAACTCGTAAGCTTTCCTATGTCCGAATATAGCCTTCCAATATATCGATCTTTACGTCCTGACCATTTCGAGACTCCTCGTCATGTCCCCCATCTCATCCAGGACTCCGAACAAACTTCGGTCATCAAATCACATAACCCATAATACAAATCATCACAGAACGTTAAGTGTGCGAGTGTGCGGACCCTACGGGTTCGAGAACTATGTAGACATGACCGAGACTCATCTCTAGACAATAACTAATAGCGGAACCTGGATGCTCATATTAGTTCCTACATATTCTACGAAGATCCTTATCGGTCAAACCGCATAACAACATACATTGTTCCCTTTGTCATCTGTATGTTACTTGCCCGAGATTCGATCGTCTGTATCTCAATACCTAGTTCAATCTCGTTACCGGAAAGTCTCTTTACTCGTTTCGTAATGCATCATCCCGCAACTAACTCATTAGTCACAATGCTTGCAAGGCTTATAGTGATGTGCATTACAGAGAGGGTCCAGAGATACCTCTCCAATACACGAAGTGACAAATCGTAATCTCGATCTATGCCAACTCAACAAACACCATCGAAGACACCTATAGAGCATATTTATAATCACCCAGTTACATTGTGACGTTTGATAGCACACAAGGTGTTCCTCCGGTATTCGGGAGTTGCATAATCTCATAGTCTGAGGAACATGTATAAGTCACGAAGAAAGCAGTAGCAATGAAACTGTAACGGTCATAATGCTAAGCTAATGAATGGGTCTTGTCCATCACATCATTCTCCTAATGATGTGATCCCGTTCATCAAATGACAACACATGTCTATGGTTAGGAAACATAACCATCTTTGATAAACGAACTAGTCAAGTAGAGGCATAATAGGGACACTTTGTTTTGTCTATGTATTCACACATGTACTATGTTTCCGGTTAGTACAATTCTAGCATGAATAATAAACATTTATCATGAAATAAGGAAATAAATAATAACTTTATTGTTTCCTCTAGGGCATATTTCCTTCATTTCCGACATATCACATGTAGTTGTTAGGATTCCATAGATTCCTATGATACTACCTTAGCCTTGCTATGGGTGGTGCTATGCTCAACGCATGACTGTGTGCTATCTGCGATGTCATTAATCCATGTACTAAACTCCATGTGTGAAACCTTTTGCAAGACTTTGATACCACTAAGTATTGTCGCACTTCAATTCCCTATTGAATTATACGCAGTGAATGACCACATACACCTGCCGTTCATACATTCATTTTGTGTTGCTCTTATTATTACAAGATACCCTGAAATACTCTCCGATATTTCAAGAAGCCATATGTCCCACCACTATTGAATTTCCTTGTTGCCTACATGCACTTGTGATAAAATCCAGGTGTTTGGCAATCTTTGTTAAAATCCTCTGTGATTGCCATTCTGATCCTATTGATTCATCATGTGTGTGAATGCACGCAATCATCAGTTGATCCCTAGGAATTATCCTTCAGGCTCAGACATCATTCCGTATATGAGCTAGTTCTTGACCAATAAAGTTTTGGTCGGTTGTGCCTCTAAGTTTATTCAACTTATTCATACTTGATTAGAGCATCTGTTTCTGATGCCCTGATTTGGAAATCATAATTCCTTTGTATTTAAGCTTTGAATTATTCAGAGGTTTCCATAATCCGATGCCTTTGCATTCTTTCTTCTCTGGTTGAGTACCAATACTCACATCCTTTTGTGCACCGCCAGATCCTTTGGTGGATTATTAACCGGCTATTCTTCATATTCTAAAACCCTTGTGAGTTCTTCCCTGATACATAATGCCTTTGGTAAATTATATCCTCTAGTTTTGTCAACCATGATATGCTTTCAACCTTGCATTATTTACACTTGAAGTTTGTGGTATATGTTCCTAAGATGCCCCGATGGGTCGAACCTATGCCTTCCTTAATCTGTGTGCACCCGAAAGTTATGCGGGTTATACTCTACTAGCATTTCATCAGATAAAATTTCAACGCTACAACTTCTTCGAAAACAAGAAGTGAATAAAAGGTTAGGCATTAAAGAAGAAGGAGTCAACCTTGACCCTTTTCGTTCATGCCAATTCGACATGAAGTAGATCTTATCATGGAAGCTTCTAAAAAAATCACAGCCTTGGTATAATTCATCTTGTATTTGGGATTTCGTCCTTGATACGTCTCCAACGTATCTATAATTTATGAAGTATTCATGTTGTTATATTATCATTCTTGGATGTTTTCAAATCGTTTTATAGCAACTTTATGTCATTTTTGGGACTAACCTATTGACCCAGTGCTAGTTGTTGTGTTTGCTTTTTTTACATTGCAGGAAATCAATATCAAACGGAGTCCAAACACCTCAGTGGCCTCCCGCACCCCCTGTTCGCCCTATAAATTCCCAAATATTCCAAATACCCTCAGGGTTAACCTAGATCATAAGTTCCACCGCCGCAAGGCTTTGTAGCCACGAGAAACCAATCTAGACCCCGTTCAGGCACCTTGCCGGAGGGGGAAATCATCAGCGGTGGTCATCTTCACCATCCAAGCAGCCACCACAATGAGGAGGAAGTAGTCCACCCTTGGGGCTGAGGGTTTGTACCGGTAGCTATGTTTTTAATCTCTCTCTCTCTCTCTCTCTCTCGTGTTCTTGAGATGTCACAATCTTGATGTATCACGGGCTTTGTTAATATATTCGGGTCATATGGTGTTTTCCCCTCTCTATCTTGTTCTGATGAATTGAGTTTTTCCCTTTGAGATTTCATTGTTATCGGATTGAATACTTTTATGGATTTGAGAGCACTTGATGTATGTCTTGCATATGAATACTCGTGGTGACCATGTGGTATCATATTCATCCACTTGATTTATGTTTTGGCACTCAACTCGCGGATTCCCGCGGTGACGTTGGGGTAATCTATGCATAGGGGTTGATGCACGTTCTTGTCTTTGTTTCTTCGGTAGAAATCTTGGGGAACTATTTGAGGTTCTTTGTGTTGGATTGAGTATTATGAATCTAAAATTATTTGGTGTTATTTTATTACGAACTCTTGGATAGATCGATCAGAAATAATAGCTTCGAGGTGGTTTTGTACCCTACAAATGATTTCTTCTTATGTTCTCTGCTAGATAGGAACTTTGGAGTGATTCTTCATCGCACGTTGAGGGATGGTTATATGATCCAATTGTATTAGAATCATTGAGAGATTGCACTAGCGAAAGTACGGACCCTAGGCCTCATTTTCAAACATTGCAATGTCGTTTTTGCTCCGTTTTATCAATTGCTACCTTGCTGTTTTTATTTATTCCGATTATAAAAATATATTTCTACCATCAGTATTACACTTTTATCACCATCTCTTGGCCAAACAAGTGTACCTATACAATTTTCCATTCTATTGGGTGTGTTGGGGACACAAGAGATTTCTTGTATTTGGTTGCAGGGTTGATTGAGAGAGACCATCTTCATCCTATACCTCCCATGGATTGATAAACCTTAGGTCATCCAGTTGTGGGAAAATTGCTACTGTCCTACAGAACTCTACGCTTGGAGGCCCAACACGATTCTACAAGAATAATGTTGCGCAGTAGACATCAAGCTCTTTTCTGGCGCCATAGCCGGGGAGGTGAGTGCTTGAAGTTATATATTTAGATCTTGCAATTGAATCTTTGAGTTCCTTGTTTTGTCATTAGTTTGGTTTATAAAAAGAAAAATATAAAAAATGGAATTGAGGTTGCATCATATTATCCATCTTTATAATGTCTTAAGTGAAAATGATGGAAAGGAAAATTGTGCTCAATTGATAGAGGAAGAATTCTATAAAATGTTTGACAAAAAATCTTTGAATTATGAGCATGATTGCAATGTTGTTGGTATGAACTCTTTAAATATCCATGATGCTAACGATATGCAAAGCCATAAGCTTCGGGACGCTATATTTGATGAGGATGATGTTTTTAGTCCCCCATGATTTGATGTGCAAATTTGTTGTAATGATTACATGCCTCCTATTTATGATGATTACAATGATGAAAGTGGATTTGGAGAGGGCATGACTTTATTTAGTGATGAATCCACCATTCTGGAAAAGGCTTCAACTGACCATGATAACAAAGTTGCTATCTATGATGATTATGGTGATGAAATGTATGATATAAAGAATAATGATAACCATGAAACTTTTCATCATGATTTTTATTTTTATTTCCATGATAGTTATTTTGTTGAGTTTGCTCCCACTACTATTCATGAGAATAAATTTGCTTATGTGGAGAGTAATAAAATTTCTATGCTTGTGGATCATGAAAAGAATGCTTTATGTGATAGTTATATTGTTGAATTCATTCATGATGCTACCGAAAATTATTATGAGAGAGGAACATATGCTTCAACATATTGCAATAATGTCAAGTTTTCTCTCTATGTGTTAAAAATCTTGAAGTTTTGCTTGTTTTTCCTTCCTATGCTAGTTGATTCTTGTTCCCATAAGTTGTTTTCCTACAAAATCCCTATGCATAGGAAGTGGGTTAGGCTTAAATGTAGTTCCAGTGTGTTTCATGATGCTCTTTTTATGTTTCAATTGTTATCTTTTATGCGAGCATCATTGAAATAATCATGCCTAGCATAAAAGGCATTAACGAAAAGCGCTTGTTGGGAGACAACCTGACACTTTTACCTAAAGTTTTTGTGTGTTCACATGATTAGGCTACTGTAATAATCATGTTTCATTGCTTTCATTTCAATAAAGTGCCAAGTAAGACCTTTGGGATGGTCTATGGTGATAGTTGAATTGATCTTGCTGAAAAACAGAAACTTTTGCGCTAAGGAAAATAATTCTCATTTTTAACAGAAGCATGATAAAATACTGATTCCTTTTGAAAAATATTAATAGAAAAATTTTCCAGGTTGTCCTAAGTTTTCAGAATTTTTGGAGTACCAGAAGTCTGGTTGGAGTACAGATTACTACAGACTGTTCTGTTTTTGACAGATTCTATTTTCAATGCATAGTTTGCTTGTTTTCTAGTTTCTATGGCTTATATTGCTCAATATAAATTGTGGTAATATTATTCCACAGTAGGAATTGTGTGAGAACAGTTATGAATATTTTCTTTGACAGTACCAAAAGTGAATGGTTTGCTCTTTATCATACTAACCTATCTCACGAAGTTCCGTTAGGTTTTGTGTGATTGAAGTTTTCAAGTTCTGGGTGAGATATCGATATGAGGAGAATAAGGAGTCACAAGACCCTAAGCTTGGGGATTCCCAAGGCACCCCAAGGTAATATTCAAGGAAGATCCAAGCAACTAAGCTTGGGGATGCCCCGGAAGGCATCCCCTCTTTCGTCTCCACCATTATCGGTAACCTCACTTGGAGCCATATTTTCATTCGTCACATGATATGTGTTTTTCTTGGAGCGTCACTTTATTTTGTTAGAATTTTATTTCTGTTATTTAGAATAATATTTTGCATATTTCCTTCCAATAAAAATGTTAAGGATAGCCTTTACCATGCTTATTTTGCAAGTCTATGTGTTGTTGTTTCAAAACAGAAAGTTTATCGATGTTGTAAAAATTCCCGAGAAAATTCAGAATGTGATAAAATGTTGAAACTTTTTGCACAATAAGATCTGATAAATTTTATACAGTGTGGTAAAGTTTCATAATTTTTGGAGTTAAATAAGTATTGATACTCTTGCATTCTGTACAGACTGTACTGTTTTGGCAGATTGCTATTATGTTTGCATATGTTTGCTCGTTTAATGGTTCTATTTGAGGATAGCAGTATTAAATACGCATAACCATTTAGTATGCAATGTTGAATAATAATTTTAGTGATTTTCTACAGTAGAGAATGATAAGGTTTTTGCTTTGGTTTATACTAACTTATCTCACGAGTTCTTGTTGAGTTTTGTGTGGATGAAGTTTTTAAGACTATATGATGGTTGAGTATGTGGAGCTCTTACTTAAACTCTGTTGAATAAGTTGAATTACAATTGCTTGGTGACTGAGAACATAGGTTATTGAGTTTCAAGATAATTCATTGTTTGAACCTTAACATGTGAATAGGTTGGTACTTTAACATGAGAAATTTTATAAGAAAGAATTGCTATTATGATGCTAGGAAAAGTGATTGAAATTGTCATTGATTAAACTTGTGCACTTTGCTAGCATTCACACTTCATAAATTATTTCTTTTGTCATTTACCTACTCGAGGACGAGTAGGAATTAAGCTTGGGGATTCTGGTACGTCTCCAACATATCTATAATTTATGAAGTATTCATGTTGTTATATTATCATTCTTGGATGTTTTAAAATCATTTTATAGCAACTTTATATCATTTTTTGGGACTAACCGATTGAGCCAGTGCCCAGTGCCAGTTGTTGTTTTTTGCTTGTTTTTTTACATCGCAGGAAATCAATATCAAACAGAGTCGAAATACCATGAAACTTTTTGTGGACTTTTTATGGACCAGAAGACATCCATTGGGCTAGAGAAGCACATGGGGGGTGCGCCGAGGGGTGCACAACCCACTAGGGCATGCCCGGGGGGTCAGGCGCGCCCAGGTGGGTTATGCCCACCTCGATGGCCTCCTACACCCCCTCTTCGCCCTATAAATTCCCAAATATTCCAAAACCCTCGGGGTTAACCTAGATCAGAAGTTTCGCTACCGCGAGGCTCTGTAGCCACGAGAAACCAATCTAGACACTGTTCTGGCACCCTGCCGGAGGGGGAAATCATCAACGGTGGTTACCTTCATCATCCCAGTGGCCACCATGATGAGGAGGGATTAGTCCACCCTCGGGGTTGAGGGTTTGTACCAGTAGCTATGTCTTTAATCTCTCTCTCTCTCTCATGTTCTTGAGATATCACGATCTGTAACATCCCAAATTTTCAATTTGGAATGTTATACATTAGATCATCATTGCATATCATATTTTATTGCATTTTGGTTGATCCTAGAAATTCCAAGCAACTCAAGGACCTACAGAGAGAGTTGGGGATTTCGTTATTTTCATATTTGGGTTTTTCTCGAATTATGAAAAGAGGATCGTTCGATTTTAATTATTTTTCTCTGGAATATTTCTTTTATAAAAATAAAAGAGAGAGGACAAAATGACTTCCTCAAAATAAACAAATATCAGAGATTAATATTAAAATCAAATAAGATTTTTATTCGGAGTTTTGTCGCTATTTTATTTGAATTAGGAAAAAAGTGTGTTTTTCAAAATTGCATTTCAGGCCCAAATAAATGTTCACCTTGTCTGGCTTATTTTTAGAGGACGGGGAAAATTTATTTTGGGATTTTTGGAGTCTGTTTAGTATTTATTTTCTATCTTTTTCTGCACGTCGAAATTATTTTTAAAAAAGTCAACCGACTTAGGGCCGTATTCGGCCAGGACTCTCCCGGGCCGGCCCCTTTAAAGCCCGAGACCCCGAGCCCCGATCCGCCGCCAGCCCCGCCCCCAAACCCTAGCCGCCGCCCTTTGCGCCGCTGCCGCCCGCGCCGCCTCTCGCCAGAGCCCGCCGCCGCCGGACCCGAGGTAGCCGCCTCGGGTTTGGTTTTTTTTTCGAAACCCTAGATCCGGTTTTTTTAATTAGATTCAGTGGTTTATTTACTTTCGGTTTAGTTATTTAGCGAACGCCCATTTTTACGTTCGGTTTTACGAATGGTTTTTCATCATTTAGCCACAGACAGTGAACGTTCATTTGTTACCCTGTTCGTTAGTTTTTCTTTTTCTCGGATTTTCCGCGATTATTTTCGATCGCGATTCCTGATCCGATTTTCGTTCTAGTATAACTTTTCGCTCGTTTATCGGAATCAGGCGGTTCAAGCGCCTAGAGTTTCGTCTTGAAACTCTCTTTCTGTTTCACCAAATTAAACAAGTTTTTGCTACTGTAAAATTTGACCTAGTTCCATATTAGTAAACGAAGCCTGTTTCTTTCGCAGTTTGAGTTTTGTTGCTTCGTTTGATTTGATTCTTTTGGCAAACCGGAGTTTTTAAGTTGAGCTTTCTTGTTATATCTATTAATTTAGTTTTACCCGTGATTTTGCTTGATTTCTTATTGTATGCTTGTTTGATTGCGATAGAGTACCCGGAGTGCGAAGCGTGCTACATCGAGTCTCTAGGTTTCACGGATCATCAGCAAGGCAAGTAACACTTTGATCATACCTCTTACTACCCAATTTTCAATGCATTAGATCAACCCTCAAACATTGCATGGTTAGGATCTGAATTAAATTGTGGGTACTGGGAAGTAGATGAGGTACTACCTATTCACCTGTTTATTATCAAATCCTGGGAGTTACTTCTATGTTGTTTATATTGCTATGCTATGCTAGTAGACGTGGATTGGGTTTGAGTGTATTTCATGACAGATGTGAGATTTTTAAATTAATGGTTACTTAAGGTGGCAACTTTAATACACATCTGGGTGGATTGAGGCACCTGGGAACCAAGTGATTGCCTGTATTTTTGGAAATCTCAGGGTACCGTGTGATTCTCCTATGGACTGCCACCCAGGCTCAAAGGGATCGTAAGATTTTCATACTGGAAACTTCCGTGTGCAGCCACATGCCATTATGGGCTCTGGCATAGTTGAGTAAGTTGTGGGAAACCTTTCCATGATGGGCTAGCAGATGTAGGGGATTGTAGCTGTACCGGCCTATCTATCGGTTAACGGGACCGCTTCGGAAAGACTGTGTCTCGGTCATCCGTTTCTCAAACACCATGTAGTGCAAGGACTCCAAAGGAGGAGATCGAGTCTTGTGGGGAAAAGTGCACAAACCTCTGCAGAGGGTATAAACTAATCATGGTTAGCTGTGTCCCCGGTTATGGACATCTTGAGTATCTAGTTCTTGGATTATCATGTGGATCTCATCACTCTTAATATAATTTGATTGGGTTTAATGATGATTACTTTTTAATTGGGATTGAGTTGGGTGAACCTTCTCAATGTTTAACAACTACTATGATAGTTAAATAAAATTTATTCCTTTGCAGTAGGGAAAAATTGGCTTTACGCAAAAGCATATCAACCTTACAGCCTCCACTAGCCATATATGCATATAGTGATAGCTTTACATTGTTCATTACTCTCTTGTGTTACCTTGCCAGCATATTCTATGTGCTGACCCATTTTCGGGCTGCAACGTATCATGTTGCAGACTTTTCAGACCACGAGTAAGGAGCCTTAGGTTGTGGTCTTTAAGTCAGTGATGCCGCTGGAGTTGATAGACTCACTTTATCTTTCAATCCTTCCGTTGTTACCGTATTAGATGGCCTTAAGCCATATTTATTGTAATAAGTTCTCTTTTGAGACATTCGATGTAATAAGTGTGTGATTGCCACTCTGCTATAAATCCTTCAAGTACTGTGTGTGTCAGCATTACCGATCCAGGGATGACACTTATACACAGAGATCAGACTATTTGAGGTCTGGTTGCTACAAAGATGGTATCAGAGCACACGCTGACTGTAGGACACGATCACTAAGCTAAATCCCTAGATCACTACTCTTTTCTCATTTCTAACTCCTCTCCTTTTTCTACTCTTTAGGATGGCGGACGCAAGGAACAAGTTTGCGCAACCGGATGAAGACGCCCCTTTCGAAGACACTTGAAGGAACTCACTAGGTACCTAAACATTGGAATACCAAGCTTCACCAGGACTTACAATGCCACTTTACCAGAAGAGGAGCGCCGGATGATTCAAGTTCAATTCCCAAGAAGGACATTCACACCAGTCAGTGAGCCCATAGAGTTTTCTTTCGATGCACCAACCTGGAGTCTAGGAAAGAGTATGGCAGCTCACAACACCATGGGACGCATTGGAGAAGTTTACCACAAGGATCTCAAGGATACTATCTACCAGATTTGTGGGCACCGAGATGAGCAATGGGAGATGATCAACACCAGGAAGGATAGATCCATTGCAGCTTTCGTCCTGGTGTTAAACCAGCACATTCGTCACCAGGAGAACCAGATGTGCGCAGACATGATAGATCTGAAGAAGGCCATGACCAGGATCACGGAGCTTGAAGAAGAACTCAAGGCTACTCATGAAGATTATGAGGAGGAAAATGTCATACTAGTGGAGAGGAATGACAATCTGGAAAGGAAGCTAGGAGTATTCATGGGAGACCCCGTGCCAGGAGGAGAAGACGAAGAACCCAAGGAGATTCGTCCGGAGGACTACATCATCATCGACGACACTGACTCGGACCCCGACGATAGCGATGATGACTATGTTGATGAAGCTGGAGCAGATGTCATGGAGTCTTCGACCGATCAATATTTCTAGTTGACCACCAAAACAGTAGTAGTAGTCTACCATGTAAATAGTATAGTCCAAGCACCTTGTAACGATAGTTCTAGACCGATTGTATGCTTTTGCTTGATCGATTGAGTGATATGATTGTGTTTGTCTCATGTGCATATGGGTAGTGTTTTCTCACTAGACCTCATTCTATTCTATTATCTTCTCTCTAAACCCTCAGATGCCTCCGAGACGTGACCGCGGATTTACCTTTCCACCAGAGCTCACTCGGTTGATCCAGCAGCAGAATACCCTGATGCAGTTGTTAGTTTAGAACCAAGGAAACAACAAAAACAACAACCCACCACCACCACCAGTTGACAATTTAGCCCGTTTTCTGAGGTTGCAGCCGCCGGTGTTTTCCAGTAGCACCGAGACGATAGTAAAAGATGATTGGCTCCACAGGATTGGAAGGGAGTTAACCACTGCAGGATGCACAGATGCTGAGAAGGTGCGTTCTGCCGCACACCAATTGGATGGACCAGCAGCCTCATGGTGGGAGAATTACACTGTCACCTATCCTATAGCCACTATCACATGGGATCAGTTCCAGCAAGCTTTTCGTACTTCCCATGTATCAGCAGGAGCTATGGCCATGAAGAAGCGTGAGTTTCGCAACTTACGCCAAGGAGGGCGCACCGTTGTCCAGTATGTGGATGAGTTTAGTAAGCACGTTATGCCCCAGATGACGTTGCTACAGATGCAGCTAAAAAGGAGAAGTTTCTGGAGGGACTGAATGATGAGACGAGCATGCAGTTTATGGTAGCAAATTTCAATAACTACCAGGAGTTGGTGGATAGAGCTCTCATGCTCGAAGGGAAGCAGCAGCCGATTGACAGCCGCAAGAGGAAGTATGCACAAGGGAAGTATAATCCTGGAACCCAGCAGAGACCCTTTTTCACCCCGAACTCGGGAGGACTTGTTCATAACCATGGAGGCCACACTCATAATGGAGGAAGTTCGCACAACCATAGTGGCCCCAAGAATGGCAATGGTAATGGAGGAAGTAGCGGACATAACCGTTCCAACCCGGCAACACCCACCAAGAAGGATCTAAGCCACGTTACTTGCTACATGTGTCAGAAGACCAGACATTACGCCAATGAATGTCCCGAAGCTAAGAATGGAAATGGCAATGGAAGCTCTGGGAAGAAGCCCAACCCATTCAACAGGGGACAAGTGAACCACGTTAACGTGGAGGAGATTGAAGCCTAGCCAGATGCAGTAATAGGTAAGTTTTTGCTTAAGTCTTTTACTTGAGTAGTTCTTTTTGATACTGGTGAATCTCATTCATACATATCGAGGGTATTTGTGGATAAGCATAACCTGCCCACTAGAGTACTTCAGAGACCCATGCTAGTAACCTCACCCGGAGCAGAGTGTATGGCAAGCCATGGATGTTTTCAGATGCCATTGGCCATAGGTAGGCATGTTTTCCCTTCTGACTTGATGATTTTGGAGTCACAAGGTTTGGATGTGATTCTAGGTATGGATTGGCTACCGTTGTATGGAGGAAACATCGATTGCGCTAGTAAGACGATTTTACTCACCACCCCAGAAGGAAGAAGGATCAAGTATGTATCCCGGCATGTGCCGAATAGGACTCAAGTAATTGCTTATCGGGAGTAGTACAGGAGGAAGTACCAGTGGTGAAGGAATTTCCGGATGTATTCCCAAAAGAGTTGCCAGGCATGCCACAGGATAGAGACATAGAGTTTTTGATAGAGCTTTTGCCAGGCACTGGGCCAATATCTAAGAGACCGTACAGGATGCCTGCACAGGATTGAGAGCAAATTAAGAAGCAGATTAAGGAGTTAGTGGATAAGAGATATATCCACCCAAGCTTGTCACCTTGGGGATCACTAGTACTTCTAGTGGAGAAGAAGGATGGATCGTTAAGGATGGTTGTTGATTATCGTGGATTAAATTAAGTAACGATCAAGAACAAGTACCCACTACCGATGATCAATGGTTTGTTTGATCAGCTGCAAGGAGCTAAGGTGTTTTCCAAGATCGATCTGTGATCAAGTTATCACCAGTTGAAGATTCGAGAGCAGGACATACCTAAGACAGCTTTTACCACAAGGTATGGGCTATATGAGTATGTTGTTATGTCATTTGGCCTGACTAACGCACCTGCCTATTTTATGAACATGATGAACAAGGTGTTTATGGAGTTTTTGGATAAGTTCATCGTAGTGTTCATTGATGATATTCTGGTCTACTCGAGGAATGAAGAGGAACATAAGGAACATTTGTGTTTGGTACTTGGGAAGCTCAGGGAACATCAGCTATACGCGAAGTTCAGCAAGTGTGAGTTTTCCCTGAAGGAAGTTGGATTTCTTGGACATGTTATATCCGGAGAAGGAATAGCAGTGGACCCCAACAAAGTTGTCACCGTGACAAATTGGGAAGCACCCACAACAGTTGGAGAGATCCGGAGTTTTCTTGGACTCGCAGGATACTACCGGAGGTTCATCGAGAATTTATCAAAGATTGCAAAGCCCATGACGGAGTTGTCAAAGAAGGACACCAAGTTCAATTGGACTGAGGAATGTGAGGTCAGTTTTCAGGAGTTGAAGAGACGCTTGGTTACATCACCGGTGTTGATTCTACCAGATCAACGCAAGGATTATGAAGTGTATTGCGATGCTTCTCATCGAGGACTTGGAGCCGTGCTTATGCAGGAAGGAAGAGTTGTTTCATATGCCTCATGAAAGCTTAAACCCCATGATTTAAACTATGCTACACATGATTTGGAGTTACCAGCCGTAGTGCATGCGTTGAAGACATGGAGACATTTTCTCATCAGAAACCATTGTGAAGTATACATGGATCACAAGAGTTTGAAGTATATCTTCACACAGAAGGAGTTGAATCTCAGGCAGAGGAGATGGTTAGAACTCATCAAAGATTATGATATGAAATTGCATTATCATCCAGGAAAGGCTAACGTCGTAGCCAATGCATTGAGCCGCAAGAGTCATGTCAATACCCTCATGACCGGAGGATTACCCAGGGAGTTAGCTGAAGACCTTCGTGAGCTATGTTTGGAGATAGTTCCGAGAGGTTATGTAGCAGCTTTGGAGATTCAGTCCACTTTGATGGATAAGATCAGAGAAGCGCAAAAGACGGACAAGGAGATCGCCGAAATAAAGAAAAGGATGAGCAAAGGAAAAGCCAAGGGATTTCGTGAGGATGAGAACGATACTTTATGGTTTGAGGACCGCGTATATGTGCCAAATGATCAGGAGATCAGGAAGCTGATTCTGCAAGAGGCCCATGATTCACCATATTCAATTCACCCAGGAAATACCAAGATGTATCTGGATTTGAAGGACAGTTTCTGGTGGACCGGTATGAAGAAGGATATTGCGAAGTATGTAGTAGTTTGTGATGTATGTCAGAGAGTGAAGGAAGAACATCAGAAGCCAGCAGGATTGCTACAACCATTGCCTATACCCGAATGGAAGTGGGATAAACTAGGCATGGATTTTATCACGGGATTGCGCAGGACTCGTTCAGGCTATGACTCGATATGGGTTGTAGTCGATCGATTGACAAAAGTAGCTCATTTCATCCCAGTAAAGACCACTTACACCAGTGCTAAGTTGGCAAAGATCTATATGACCAGGATCATATGTTTGCATGGAGTTCCGAGGACCATTGTATCAGATAGAGGAACCCAGTTTACTTCAAAGTTTTGGAAACAGTTGCATGAAACTTTGGGAACCAGACTAGAGTTCAGTACAGCTTTTCACCCAAAAACAGATGGACAGACTGAAAGAGTAAATCAGATTCTGCAGGACATGTTGAGAGCTTGTGCGCTAGACTATGGATCTAGTTGGGACGATAATTTGCCTTATGCAGAGTTCTCTTATAACAACAGTTATCAAGCCAGTTTGAAGATGGCCCCTTTCGAAGCACTGTACGGAAGGAGGTGCAGAACACCGTTGTTGTGGGACCAAGTTGGAGACCGGCAGTTGTTTGGACAAGATTTGATTAAAGAGTCTGAAGAGAAGGTTAAGCTGATTCGCGATAGACTCAAGGTAGCCCAATCCAGGCAGAAGAGTTATGCGGATTTGAAACGCAAGGAGACAATCTACAAAGTCGGAGACAAAGCGTATCTTTGAGTATCACCAATCCGAGGAGTGAAGCGTTTTGGAGTTAAGGGAAAGTTAGCACCACGTTTTGTGGGACAATATAGACTTTTGGAACATATGGGAGAAGTTGCTTACAATTTGGAATTACCCGAAGGATTGTCCAGAGTTCACGATGTGTTCCACGTTTCTCAGTTGAAGAAGAGCCATGCGGAGATGGCTAAAATTCCTCTGAGAGATACAGTGTTGCTAGAACCGATACGGCTGGATAGTGATTTGACATATGACGAGAAACCAGTCAAGATACTCGAGTTTGCCAGCCGAGTTATGCGCAACAAGGTTATCAAATTTTGCAAGGTTCAGTGTAGTCACCATAACGAGGATGAAGACACTTGGGAACGAGAAGAAGACTTATGAAAGGATCACCCTCACCTATTTTCTAGCCAACCCGAATCTCGAGGGCGAGATTCATCTTAAGGGGGTAGGTTTGTAACATCCCAAATTTTCAATTTGGAATGTTATACATTAGATTATCATTGCATATCATGTTTTATTGCATTTTGGTTGATCCTAGAAATTCCACGCAACTCAAGGACCTACGGCGAGAGTTGGGGATTTCGTTATTTTCATATTTGGGTTTTTCTCGAATTATGAAAAGAGGATCGTTTGATTTTAATTATTTTTCTCTGAAATATTTCTTTTATAAAAATAAAATAGAGAGGATAAAATGACTTCCTAAAAATAAAGAAATATCAGAGATTATTATTAAAATAAAATAAGATTTTTATTCGGAGTTTTGTCGCTATTTTATTTGAATTAGTAAAAAAGTGTGTTTTTCAGAATTGCATTTTAGGGCCAAATAAATGTTCACCTTGTCCGGCTTATTTTTAGACGATGGGGAAAATTTATTTCAGGATTTTTGGAGTCTGTTTAGTATTTCTTTTCTTTCTTTTTCTGCATGTCGAAATTATTTAAAAAAAGTCAACCGACTTAGGGCTGTATTCGGCCAGGACTCTCCCAGGCCGGCCCCTTCAAAGCCCGAGACCCCGACCCCCGATCCGCCACCAGCCCTGCCCCAAATCCTAGCCGCCGCCGCCGCCACCCGCGCCGCCTCTCGCTGGAGGCCACCGCCGCCTCGCCGGAGCCCGCCGCCGCCGCCAGACCCGAGGTAGTCGCCTCGGTTTTTCATGAGAAAAATCGTTTGGTTTTTTTCGAAACCCTAGATCTGGTTTTTTTATTAGATCCAGTTCGGTTTATTTTTCGGTTTAGTTATTTAGCAAATGCCCGTTTTTACGTTCGGTTTTACAAACGGTTTTTCACCGTTTCCGCAGATAGCGAATGTTCGTTCATTAGCCTGTTCGTCAGTTTTTCTTTTTCTCGGATTTTCCATGATTTTTTTCGATCGCGATTCCTGATCCGATTTTCATTCTAGTATAACTTTTCGCTTGTTTATCGAAATCAAGCGATTCAAGCGCCTAGAGTTTCGTCTCGAATCCCTCTTTCTGTTTAACCAACTTAAACAAGTTTTTTCTACTGTAACATTTGACCTAGGTCCAGATTAGTAAACAAATCCTGTTTCTTTCGTAGTTTGAGTTTTGTTGCTTCATTTGATTTGATTCTTTTTGCAAACCAGAGTTCTTCAGTTGAGCTTTCTGGTTAGATCTTTTAATTGAGTTTTACCCATGCTTTTTCTTGATTGCTTATTGTATGCTTGTTTGATTGTGATAGAGTGCCCGGAGTGCGAAGCGTGCTACATCGAGTCTCTAGGTTTCGCGGATTATCAGCAAGGCAAGTAACACTTTGATCATACCTCTTACTACCCAGTTTTCATTGCATTAGATCAACCCTCAAGCATTGCATGGTTAGGATCTGAATTAAATTGTGGGTATTGGGAAGTAGATGAGGTAGCACCTATTCACCTGTTTATTATCAAACCCTGGGAGTTACTTCTACGTTGCTTATATTGCTATGCTATGCTAGTAGACGTGGATTGGGTTTGAGTGTATTTCATGACAGATGTGAGATTGTTTAATTAATGGTAACTTAAGGTGCAACTTTAATATACATCTGAGTGGATTGAGGCACCTGGGGAACCCAGTGATTGCCTGTATTTTTTGAAATCCCGGGGTACCGTGTGATTCTCCTATGGAACGCTACCCAGGCTCAAAGGGATCATAGGATTTTCATACTGGAAACTTCTGTGTGCAGCCACACATGCCATTATGGGCTCTGGCATAGTTGAGTAAGTTGTGGGAAACCTTTCCATGATGGGCTAGCAGATGTAGGGGATTGTAGGTGTAACGGCCTATCTATAGGTCATCTATTTCTCAAACACCCTGTAGTGTGAGAACTCCAACAGAGGAGATCGAGTCTTGTGGGGAAAACTGCACAAACCTCTGCAGAGTGTATAAATTAATCATGGTTAGTTGTGTCCCCGGTTATGGACATCTTGAGTATCTAGTTCTTGGATTATCATGTGGATCTCATCACTCTTAATATAATTTGATTGGGTTTAATGATGATTACTTTTTAATTGGGATTGAGTTGGGTGAACCTTCTCAATGTTTAACAGCTACCATGATAGTTAAATAAAATTTATTCCTTTGCAGTAGGGAAAATTGGCTTTACGCAAAAGCATATCAACCTTACAGCCTCCACCAGCCATATATGCATATAGTGATAGCTTTACATTGTTCATTACTCTCTAGTGTTACCTTGCCAGCATATTCTATGTGCTGACCCGTTTTCGGGCTGCAACGTATCATGTTGCAGACTTTTCAGGCGATGAGTAAGGAGCCTTAGGTCGTGGTCTTTCACTTAGTGATGACGTTGGAGTTGATGGACTCACTTTATCTTCGAAGCCTTCTGCTGTTATCGTATTAGATGGCCTTAAGCCATATTTACTGTAATAAGTTCTCCTTTGAGACATTCGATGTAATAAGTGTGTGATTGCCACTCTTCTATAAATCCTTCAAGTACTGTGTGTGTCAGCATTACCGATCCAGGGATGACACTTATACACAGAGATCAGACTGTTTGAGGTCTGGTCGCTACACGATCGGGATGTATCACGGGCTTTGTTAATATAGTCGGATCATATGGTGTTTTCCCCTCTCTATCTTGTTGTGATGAATTGAGTTTTTCCCTTTGAGATTTTTTTGTTATCGAATTGAATACTTTTATGGATTTGAGAGCACTTGATATATGTCTTGCATATGAATACTCGTCGTGACAATGGGGTATCATATTGATCCACTTGATATATGTTTTGGCACTCAACTCGCGGATTCCCGCGGTGACATTGGGGTAATCTATGCATAGGGGTTGATGCACGTTCTTGTCTTTGTTTCTCCGGTAGAAATCTTGGGGCACTCTTTGAGGTTCTTTGTGTTGTATTGAGTATTATGAATCTAAAATTATTTGGTGTTATTTTGGTACGAACTCTTGGATAGATCAATCGGAAAGAATAGCTTTGAGGTGGTTTCGTACCCTACAAACGATTTCTTCTTATGTTCTCCACTAAATAGGAACTTTGGAGTGATTCCTCATCGCACGTTGAGGGATGGTTATATGATCCAATTATATTAGCATTGTTGAGAGATTGCACTAGCGAAAGTACGGACCCGATGCCTCATTTTCAAGCATTGCAATGTCATTTTGCTCCGTTTTATCAATTGCTACCTTGCTGTTTTTATTTATTCAGATTATAAAAATATATTTCTACCATCAATATTACACTTTTATCACCATCTCTTTGCCGAACTAGTGCACCTATGAAATTTTCCATTGTATTGGGTGTGTTGGGGACACAAGAGATTTCTTGTATTTGGTTGGAGGGTTGTTTGAGAGAAACCATCTTCATCCTACACCTCCCACGGATTGATAAACCTTAGGTCATCCACTTGAGCGAAAATTGCTACTGTCCTACAAAACTCTACAAGAATAAAGTTGCGTAGTAGACATCAGTCCTTTGCAATCATGGTTCTAACCATGATGTTCTCCATTGATTCCATTTCTTAGACAAGTTAAAGCAATTGTCTTCCACATATCATTATGGCAGTCCAACCTCTACATTGTTCTACTTCAAGTACTACCCACTGATATCTCGAGAATATCACGGACCTGCATTACTTCTTATGAGTTCTTCATCAGGTATTACTTCTCATCGATTTCAATTTTTCCTCGGGTTCCAAGTTGTTCGTCACTCAAGAACACCGATAATGTGAATCAAGTCTACACTGTAATTAAGTAACTCTTAATGATCGTCGTTGCTTATGAGTTTGCACTCAATCATGCCATTCCCAGCCAATTGGCTACACCGTTATCGTCATGCTAAAGCTTGACCTTGCTACCTAGTCCTTCATCCCATAACACAATTCTGAAAGTGCGCACTAAGCTGTGCGCACTAAGCTAACATCGAGCGTTCAACATCATATTGTTTGGCTTGAAAGGCAACTCTAATTCTGAGATTGCATCTTGTTTGTGGTTCCAATAACTTTTCGCTTCACCCTCCCTTAGGGGGATGTGCTGCAAGGCGATTAAGTTGGGTAACGCCAGGGTTTTCCCAGTCACGACGTTGTAAAACGACGGCCAGTGAATTGTAATACGACTCACTATAGGGCGAATTCATCATGGGAATGCCATCCTTTCCCCTTGGTAATTTGTGTTGTCTTCAGCAACATCATTGCCTTCCTTCCAACACATGCTTGGTCATGTTTTAGTTATACCCTGTTTTCCCTACTATTCTTGAAATTGTTCCTTGAGTATTTCTAGTGATCTTCAAACCCAACCCTTACTTCAACACCATATCATTGCTACCCCGAAGCATGACTTTGGTACTCCAAACATCAACAAGAAAATTTAAAGCGCAATTGTAAATGATTCTTGATCAGTTATCCAAACATCGTTGTATGGGTAAACATCATGAATTCTGTAACATCCCAAATTTTCAATTTGGAATGTAATACATAGGTCATCATATGCACATCATATTTTATTTGCATTTTGGTTTTGATCCTAGAAATCCTAAGCAACTCAAGGACCCACGGAGAGAGTTGGAGATTTCATTCATTTTCATATTTGAATTCTTCTCAAATATTGAAAAGAGGATCATTTTGGTTTTAATTATTTTTCTCTCCGAAATATTTCAATATAAAAAAATAAAAGAGCAGAGATAAAATGACTTCTCCAAAATAAAAGAAATATTGGAGGAAAAATATTAAAAATAAATAAATAATTATTTGGATTTTTATTGCTATTTTATTCGAATTAGAAAAATATGCATTTTTCAAAAATGCATTTTTAGGCTAGAAAAATGTTCATTATGTTCTAAATATTTTATTTAGATGGTGAAAATTGTTTTTGGATTTTTTTTATATTTATTTATGGTTTTTCGTTTTGGCGGAATTTATTTTTAAAAAAAGTTCCTGTACCGAACTGGGCCGAACGCCCAGCCAGCCCGCTGCGCCGCCGCCTTCCCTAATCGTGGCCGAGGAGGACTCGCCAGAGTCCGGCTGCACCACGCCGTCCGCGTCGCTCCTCCCGCAAGTCGGCCTCGCCCCCCTCCTCAAATACCACCGCCCGCCGCCTTCTCCCTCGTCCCACATCGCACCACCACCGACACTCAGCGTCGCCGCAGCCCGCGCCGCGCCACTCGCCGCCGTTGCCCGTGCTGCGCCGCGCCACTGGCCATTGCCACCCTCGCCACGCCGCTGCAGCCGCGGAGCCCCAGCGGAGCTGCCCCGCCATTGACCCCGCCGACCCGCCGGTTTTTCTGGTGAACCGGTATAAAACCGCCCGGTTTTTATTAACCCTAGATTGGTTTTTTTATTTAGATCGGTTAGGTTTTCTCGGTTTCTTCGGTTTAGGTTAATCTACGAACGTTCGTTCGTTAGTTCGTTTTAACGAACAAATTCGCCCGTTTGCCTCTATTAGCGAACGTTTGCACCGTAGTTTTTTGTTTTTATTTTTTTCGGCCAAGGACCTATCGGCGATTATTTTTATTGCAGATTAGCCCCTGATCTTCCAACCCTCGCAACTTTTTAACCATTAATCCAAATCTAGTGAAACCAACGGCAAAATCTTCGTCTGGAGCCCCTCTTTCCGGTTAAACAACTTGAACATGGTTTTGACAATTTCAAATTTGGTTTCAAGCAGATTTGAATTTGAAGTTATTTTGATCATAGTTACAGTTCTGTAGCTCCGATTTGATCGATTCTTTTTGCAAATCGAAGCTCTTCAGTTGAATTTTCAGATAGGATCTTTTTATTTTAGTTTTATCGTTGCATATATGCTCGAGTGCTTATGTATGCTATTGTCTGTTTGCGATAGAATACCCGAAGTGTGAAGCGTGCTACTACGAGTCTCTAGGGTTTGTAGATCATCAACAAGGCAAGTAACACTTTGATCATACCCTTTATTACCCAGTTTTTATGCATTAGCTACAATCCTCAAACATTGCATGAGTAGGATCCTTCAACATGTGGGTTTGGGAAGTAGATGATGAGGTAGAACCTATTGCCCTTTTATTATCAAACCCTGGGGAGTTACTTCTACGTTATGCTTAGGTTGTCATGCTATGCTCGTAGATGTGGTTTGGCTTGAGTGATCCATGACAGATGTGAGATTGTTAATTGATGGTTAACTTAAAGTGGCTACTTAAGCACACATTTGGGTGGATTGGTTGCGGGCACCTGGGGATATACCAGTGTTGTCTTTTGGTTCTCCACCCAGGCTCAAAGGGATCTTAAGATTATTCATGGTAGAAACTTCCATGTGCAGCCACAAGCTATTATGGGATCTAGCATATTTGAGTATGTTTCATGACCACTTTCAGTGGTGGGCTAGCAGATGTAGGGGAAAGTAGGTGTAACTGTCAACCCAGAGTAAATATTTAATGTTTCTGAATGATTGTGTCTCGATCATCCGTTTCTCAAACACCATGCAGTGCGAGAAATCCAACGGAGGAGATCGAGTCTCATGGGGGAAAAGTGCGCAAGCCTCTGTAGAGTGTACAAACTAATCATGGTTAGCCGTGTCCCCGGTTATGGACATCTTGATTATCTGGTTCTTGGATTATCATTTTGATCCCATCACTCTAAATTAATTTATTGGGTTGTTAATTACTGTTTTAATTGGGATTGAGATGGGGTTACCATTCTCAATGTTTATCAACTACCATGATAGTTAAATAAAATATATTCCTTTGTTGTAGGGAAAAATTGGTTTTTCACAAAAACATTATAACCAAAGAGCCTCCACGAGCCATGTATGCATGTAGTGATAGTATTTACTTGTTCATTGCTCTATTGTGTTATCTTGCCAGCATATTCCATGTGCTGACCCGTTTTGGGCTGCAACATATCATGTTGCAGACTTTTCAAACGAAGAGTAAGGTGCGCTAGGTCATTTGTCATGCACTCAGCTATGCCATTGGAGTTGATGGACTCACTTTATCTTCCAAGCCTTCCACTGTAATCTTATTTAGATGGCCTTAAGCCATATCATTGTATTAAGTTCTCTTTTGATACTATCGATGTAATAAGTTTGTGATTGCTACTCTGTTATAAATCCTTCTAAGTATTGTGTGTGTCAGCATTACCGGTCCAAGGATGACACTTATGCATAGAGATTTGACTGTTTGAGGTCAGATTGCTACAAATTCTCATTGCCCCTTTTATTTAAAGGGTTATGTGCTTGAAGACCTGTCATGCTTATCCCGCTCTACTTGCTCTTGAGAATGATATACACCTTATACTTGTGGATAATCACATTTTCCTTCCCATTGGTATGATTAATCTATTAATCACATTTTTTTCTTTTTGTTGGCCTGTTTAACCTTTCTTGTGATCTATATGATCTAAGACGTAATAATTGTTGGGAACGTAGCATGCAATTTCAAAAAAAATCCTACGCTCACGCAAGATCTATCTAGGAGATGCATAGCAACGAGAAGGGGGGAGTGTGTCCACATACCCTGGTAGACCGAAAGCGGAAGCGTTTGACAACGTGGTTGATGTAGTCGAACTTCTTCTTGTTCCGACCAATCAAGCACCGAACGTACGACACCTCCGAGTTCTGCACATGTTCAGCTCGATGATGTCCCTCGAACTCTTGATCCAACAAAGTGTCAAGGTGAAGTCACTACAAAAAAATACACTTCTGTGATGATACGTGTTTGTCACAGTAGGTCGCATTTTTGTCATGCATGTACATCCATGACAAATATATGACAGAATCAAGATAGTCATACCTGTGCTGTCGTAGAAGTGTTCCATGACATTACCAAGATTATCATCACGGAAGTGTCCACTTCCATGATGATAAATCGCGCGTCACAGAAGTGCTTTCGTCAAGGGTGACCGACACGTGGCATCCACCGTAACGGAACACCGTTAAGCTATCGGGTCGGGTTTTGGATCCGATAACCCGTTAATAGCCCCGACCAATGGGGATTTTCCACGTGTAAAATCATCATTGGCTAGAGGAAACACGTCTCGGCTCATCGTTGGGACAGATGTCATCCACTCACTGGACAGAAGGCGCCTATGATACGTCGACACGTGGCACGGCCCAATAGTGGCCCATTCCTTTTAAAAGGCCGGCCCGTTCGAATTGGTCAAAAGCTGGTGGGCCGGCCCATGGAAAGCCTGTTAACGGCATGTTCGCATATAGCCCATTTACAACCCGCTAACCCAAGGCCCGTTGTGCCCTATCCGAATTAGGCCTAGTAGCGTCATCTGGGCCATCCAATATGATTCCAGCCCGTTTTCACTTCTGGCCCATGTATAGCCCATGACGTCTTTCGGCCCATATGAGGCCCTTTGTAACTCTTGGCCCTTTAGCGGCCCGTGCCGAAACTGGACCGTAATGAACAGTGTATTACTTTACACCCATTAACGGCCCGTGGTGAAACTGGCCCGTAATGAACAGCGTATCACTTTATACCCATTAACGGCCCGTTATTCCGTTGGGCCGTTTCCAGCCCGAGTTAACTTTTGGTATTCTGGGGGCCCATTTATTCTTGCGCTCATTTGCAGCATTCGGTTACTTACGACCCGTTACTGTCATTTTCTGCTTGCGGGCCAAATTCGGCCCATCGTTACAGTCAGCCCGTTTGTGGACCGTTAGTCTGTTGGGCCATTTTCATAGCATCACCAAATATGGCCTATTAACGGCCCATTGTGGTCAGCCCATAAAACGTACGATTTCCATTAAAGGCCCGTCTACGGCCCATTAAAGTCCCGTACAAGACCCATAAATTAGTCGGCGGCCCATGGATCCTACGAGACGTAGAAGGCCCATGGATCCTACGAGACGTAGAAGGCCCATGGATCCTATGAGACGTACAAGGCCCATGGATCCTACGAGATGTACAAGGCCCATGGATCCTATGAGACGTACAAGGCCCATGGATCCTACGAGACGTAGAAGGCCCATGGATCTGACGGCCCGTGAAGGGCCATGGTCAGGCGAGTTGGCCCCCGTTTGAACGATATAGCATATTCAAAGAACTATCCTACTCAATACTATCACCTCTAAAAAGCATACACTATACAACAAAGAGAACAAGGCATAGAAAGGTAGAATAATCCTACACTATACAATAAAGAAATTACAGCCGATTATACCCATTGGGCATTATGGTTCGGCACAGGTGATAATAAAGCATACACGAACAGCAAATTACATACACTGGGCAAATACAGCTCATAGATCATGGACGCGCATCAACTTAACTCCATTTGAACTATAATCTCTTCAGAAAATAGGATTGGCCGGATTCAGATAGCACAAATTTCAGTCTGCAAAATCTCCAATTCCTTCATGGTTACCTCAGTGTCTTGTTTCATTTTTTTGACTCCTGCATCTAATACCTGCATGTCCAGTCTCAACTTGTTGAGTATACGTTGACAATCATGTACACGTTGTCTTTCCACCTCTGGTTGATGCTCGAGAACATCAGCACATTCCAATTCCAATCCATAATCATTCGGTAACGGCCATGCCGCACTGCTCGCCGATCTTTGTATTGATGTCACTTCATCCTGAAATGTTTCTCTAAGTACACATGACTAGGGCAAAAATATAGTTACAACAGTGAAGCGAACAAGACACTATTTTGTACTACATGGCAAAACAGGACTAATAATAATGTTACACGTCACTTTAAAAAATGTTATGTAAGTGCATCTAGTGCCACCCCTAGTTGCTTTTGGAGTATTGACGACAAACCTAGCTGAGGGACTAATGTGTTTGTGAGAATTGCAGGATAACACAGGTAGAAGTCCCTCATTGATTCGGTTTTACTACCAGAGATGACCCATAAAATGTATGAAGACATTGAAGTCAAAGGTGGTATATGAAGATATTCATATTGAAGACTATGAAAAAAGAAGACACGTTATGAAGCCTATGGAGCTCGAAGACGTAGATCTTTCGTAGTTCTTTTTCTTTTGTGTTGAGTCATAGGAACCACCGTACTGTTAAGTGGGGTCGAGTAGAACCAGTCAGAATGACTGAAGTGATGCCTAAACCAAAAACCTATGTCTTCGAGTGAAGACAATGAGAGCGAATCTTGTCTAGAGCCGGACAAGTCAGCTTTGCTTGTAGCCCAAGTAAAGTTTCCATGAGAGTTTGAAATCTGACCGTTGAGACACGTGTCAGTTCCTTAGTGACCCAGGGTCATTTTGGACAAATCAGGTCGGGTTGCCAAGTGGCTATAAATAGCCCACCCCCTACAACCATAAACGGTTGGCTGCTCAGATTTCAGTGCACGGCTTTTGTCGTTTGAGAGCAACCCACCTCGAAGCCTTTGAGAGAGAGAATTCCTTGCGAGGATAAAGTCCTAACCACCCAGAGCCAGAGAACATTGGGCATCACTTAAGTCTTCTTGTCTGTGTGATCTGAAGACTTATTACACTTGAGGACTGTGCATCCCCAGACGGTTAGGCGTCGCGTTCAGAGCATCAAAGAGACATTGTGGATTGCCAATGAACGAAGTCTGTGAAGGTTTGGGAGTCTACCTTGAAGACTTACCAGAGTGATTGGGCGAGGACTTAGTGACCTTAGCTCAAGGAGAATACGGTGAGGACTTGGTGTCCTAAGCTGCGTGTTCAGGACTGGGTGTCCGGGACTGTGTGTCCTAAGGTTTAAATACCTAGCCGCTCCAACCAGACGTATAGTTGTCATAGCAACTGGAACTGGTCCAACACATCATTGTCTTCAACGAGTCACTAGTTTCATCTTCACTTCCTTTACTTACTGATCACTCATTGTGAAGTCATTGCGTGTCTGTTCTATCTTTTGTCTTCACAACATGAGTGTATGATCTGTTTGGCTTCATAGTATCTTCCTACCTGATCCTTATTACACTACAGCTATTTGTCACTGTGCTTTCACTCTGTTGATACTTGACCATGGCTTGCCTAGTGTAGTCTAACTTCCGCTGCATAGTAATAGGCATATCTCTACTGTTTGTCTTCATAACTTCCACGTTTTGAAGACTTCCATAAAAATCGCCTATTCACCCCCCCTCTAGTCGATATAACGCACTTTCAATTGCTATTAGAGCAAGGTGCTCCCTTGTTCTGTGTGATTCGGTTTAACCACCTGGAGTTTTAGCTATGTCAACTGCAGAGATAATCAAAGTCTCCGCTGCGTGCCCCGTCTTCGATGGAACTGAATATCCCTACTGGAAGAATAAGATGCTCATGCATCTTGAAGCCATTGACGTCGACCTATGGTATGTCGTCGAGAACGGCGTTCCCAAGGCCGGAGAAGGTGTCACTGCTGCTGATGTCAAGAAGTTCACTCAACTGGACTCTACTGCCAAGAATATCATCTGCGGTCATCTGACCAAAGGACAGTATGGCCGTGTGAGTGCCTTGAAGACATCCAAGCTGGTCTTGGACTGGCTCTCCAAGGTCAATGAAGGCATCACAACCCAGAGAGATCAAAGAATCAGTGTCCTTCGCAATCTCTTCAACCGCTTCAAGAGAAATGACAATGAGAATGTCCAGCACACATTTGACAGACTCACTGACATCACAAATGAGCTTCAAGCCCTCGGCGCTACTGAGATCACCAAACATGAAGTCGTCAAGACGCTGCTGAGATCACTTGATAGTTCGTTTGACATCCTAGCCCTGATGATTCAAGAACATCCTGATTTCAAGACACTCGATCCATCTGACATACTTGAGAAGCTCAACACACATGAGTTTCAGCTTTTTGAGAAAAGAGATATCTACGGTCCAAACTATGGGCGAACTCATGCCTTGAAGGCAAAAGCTGTTTCCTCATCTGAAGAAGAATCTGACAACAGTTCTGATGATCCTGAAGACATTGGAAGGGAACTTGCAATGCTTGTGAAGAAGTTCCAAAAGTTCACCAAGAAGAAAGGCTTCAAAAAGTTTTCATGATCAAGCTCAAGGAATGATGAAGCTTCTGCTCATGACTACAAGAAGAAAACATGCCACAAGTGCAAGAAAACTGGACACTTCATCTCTGAGTGTCCACAGTGGGACAATGAGAACAGAAGGAAGAAGAAGAGCAAGGAATATGACTCTGACGACAAGAAGAAGAAGAAATACTCAAAGTCTTCTTCCAAGTCTTCCTCAAAGTCTTCATCACACAAGAAGAGCTCATCTGGCAAGGCACGTGCGTTTGTTGGCAAGGAAATGGATTCTGAGGAGGAATCCGCGTCTGAGGAGGCAGAGGTGGAGTCTGAGGAGGAGTCTGATTCTGGCATTGCAAGTCTGGCTATAGCATACGTCGCCAAGTCCATCTTCAACACTGAAGACAATGACTTCATCACCGACACCGATGCAAATGACAAGGATGACTCCACTCCTACCTACTGCTTCATGGCACGCGCTGCCAAGGTAAACACACGCACTACTCGCTATCAAACATCCAGTGACGATGACTCTGATTGTGATTCAAAACCCAGTTACAAAACACTTGCTAAAATTGCAACTGAACAACAAAAGGCCATGGAACATATTCAAAAACTGTTAGACAGAAGCGATGATCTGTTGGGTGCTGAAATGACTCGATCTGAATCCTTAATTGTAGACATAAAAAATCTTCACGTTAAGTATCAGGAACTTGAAGATCGTCTTGATACTCTCTCAACAACTCATGAAAAGCTTTCCTATGATTATCTTCAAAGGAAGCAAGAACTTGAGAAATTGAGAGCGGCTCATGAAGATCTTCAAAAGGAAAACGAGTCACTTCGCGCCGAACAGATCAGTTCCGGTCAGGAAGGATTTGAACCACCATGTCTTAAATGCATTGAGCGTGATAATGCTACTTCTGTTGTGAATGTTCCACTGCTACTACTGTTGCAATATCTTCAACTGTTGATGTGGTAACTAACCCCTCTGCTGAGGATACCACTGCTATTGCTGATGAGAATGCTAGGTTGAAGACATTGCTTGAAACAGGGATGTACAGAAGTCTTAAAGGACATCAGACATTATGTGATGTCCTCAAGAAGTAGATTCTGAACCGAAACCCTAGGAAAGAGGGTGTTGGGTTCATAAGGAAAATAAGTGCAGATGGCTCTTACTGGAAACCTGAGCAGTACCCCAAAACCAAGTGGGTTGCTGCAAAGGAACCTTCAACAGATCCATCCAATTTATCTGGCTTCACTTGTGCTAACCCCATTATCATTGATGAATCCTTTGATGCAAACTATATACTGTTTATGAATCAGAACGGTGAAGTGTTTGCCAGGTACATTGGTACTAACTGCAGGAATGGACTGCCTATGAAGAAGATCTGGGTTCCGAAAAAGTGTCTGGAAAATCTTCCTGTGAATGTCTTCATGACACCTCACTTAAAGAAGACAAACCTCAGACCAAAGGCTTCATACGGTCCAAAGGCTTCACACAAACAGAGGACTCACCTGAGTCACACTAACGCAAATGTTTTGCAGGGAAACCATACTCAGGCATATGTATATGAGAGCGGTTCATCAAACCGTCATGTTCATATGACCAAAATTATTCTGCTTATTCTTATGAGTACTATTGTCCACCTACAAGACTGTTTGCTAAGGCTTCAAAGCCAAAATTCTCAGATGCTGCACTTAGACTTATTGCTTCTAAGCCACCCTTGAAGATGTGGGTGGTTAAGAAGGCTTAACTCTCTTTTGCAGGGAAAGGTCTCCAGCAGAAAACCAAAATCTTCTGACGCTATTGATGGGGACCTTAAAAATCTTGTAGGGCGCAAGATAAAATGCCCGAATGGCATCATTATGTACTTCGTTCCTGAATCGCATGCTACTCTCCCTATTAGTCCTAATCTGGATCTAAGTTTTCATAACCCACTGGTTCGTCAAATGTTTTTGCTTCACAATTCTCTTCGTGAAGCCTATCCCCCTAACTGCACTGTAGGGTATGACACCAGCGTCTTCAAAGTCTTCAGAATGGATTATTGACAGTGGATGTACAAATCACATGACTGGCAAAAGAATCCTTCTTATGGACTCAACCTTATGTCCATCCGACAAGAGCCACATCACATTTGCTGACACTGTTAAAAGTAAGGTATTGGGTCTAGGTAGAGTTGCAATCTCAAAGGATCAACACATGGATAAAGTCATGCTTGTTGAATCCCTTGGCTTCAACTTAATGTCTGTCTCAATGCTCTGTGATTTGAACATGATCATAATGTTTGGAAAATATCGTTGTCTTGTACTAATGGAATCTGACAAGTCTCTAGTGTTTGAAGGGTATCGAAAAGATGATCTGTATGTGGTAGATTTCTCAGCAGGGCCACAACTTGCAGTATGTCTTCTTGCAAAAGCTTCAGAATGCTGGCTTTGGCATCGGAGGCTTGGGCATGCTGGCATGAGGAACCTCCACACCCTTGCGAAGAAGTGTATGTTTCACAACCGCCTGGCTTTGAAAATCCAAAACATCCTGACATGGTATACAAGCTCAACAAGGCACTGTATGGCCTCAAACAAGCCCCTAGGGCCTGGTATGACACACTCAAATATTTCCTGAAGAGCAAAGGCTTCATACCTGGTTCCCTAGACCCCACTCTTTTCACGAAGACATATGATGGTGAACTATTTGTGTGCCAAATATATGTGGATGACATTATCTTCGGCTGCACAAATCAGAAGTACAGTGAAGAGTTTGGATATATGATGCAAGAGCAATATCAGATGTCCATGATGGGGGAGCTGAAGTTCTTCCTTGGTCTTCAAATACGACAACAACGCAATGGCATCTTCATATCTCAAGAGAAGTATCTCAAAGATTGCCTGAAGAAGTTCGGTATGCAAGACTGCAAGGGCTTCACAACACCAATGCCAGCCAAACATCATCTGGGTCCTGACGACAATGGTAAAGAGTTCGATCAAAAGGTATACCGCTCCATGATTGGTTCTTTACTTTATCTATGTGCATCTAGGCCAGATATTATGCTTAGTGTTTGCATGTGTGCTCGATTTCAAGCGGCACCAAAGGAGTCGCATCACTTAGCTGTGAAGCAAATTCTTCGATATTTGGCTCACACCCCAACTCTAGGATTATGGTATCCAAAGGGCTCAGAGTTTGATTTGGTTGGATTCTCGGATGCTGATTATGCTGGTGACAAAGTTGATCGCAAGTCTACATCAGGCACATGTCACTTTCTGGGACGATCATTTGTATGTTGGTCTTCAAAGAAGCAGAACTGTGTATCTCTCTCCACTGCTGAATCTGAATACATTGCTGCTGGATCTTGCTGTGCTTAGCTTCTGTGGATGAAGCAAACACTCAAGGACTATGGCATTCATCTGAAGCAAGTGCCACTGTACTGCGACAACGAAAGCGCCATCAAGATTGCCAACAACCCAGTTCAGCACTCGAAGACAAAGCACATTGAAATTCGTCATCACTTTCTTAGAGATCATGTTGTGAAGGAAGACATTGATATCATACACGTTAACACTGAAGAGCAATTGGTAGATATCTTCACCAAGCCCTTGGATGAGAAGAGGTTTTGCAAGTTATGGTGTGAGCTAAATATCCTGGAATCCTCAAGTGTCCTGTGATCAGGCACACATCCTAACCCTTATGCATATTGATGACTTAGATGTGCAACACACGAAGTGAAGTATATCTTCAATCAATGAAGACATACATTCTAAGTGTGAATACATTAATGTGGAATTTGACTTCGGAGCGCCACGATAATTGTGCGCCGTGTCTGGGTCTAATACTTCCTATACGGTGGGTAACGCCACCACCAAATGTTCCATTTTGAAGTGTTTCTCTCATGGCGTTACCTTGCAATGTCTTCACATTTGGTTTGGCTTCGAACATATTTTAATGATTATCTTCACTATGTTGATTATAGATATATATATATATATATACTAGTGTTCTATCCTCTACAGCATTCACTTATAGCTATGTCTTCGTGTTGAATCTTTTGAACTAAGTGAATGTGATAGGACCCCAAACTTCTCTATGCTTTCTATCTCAAACTCTATCTCTCTAAGTCATATGCATTCATTGAAACTGTCGAATGTCTTCACTGCGTCCTTGTCAGTAGAAGATATAGAGACAACCATAAAGTCCGTTTTCAATGCTCATTCCTCCACATAAAATCCGGAGAAGCAGGAACGACCGCCCGACAATCCAGGCGTGCATGGGACGTGGAACAAACCCCAAACTTCCGCAAACTGGCCACGCGTTCCTCAGATGCGAATCGCCAGGGGCACCTGTGTAATAGCACAGTGCCGCCCCTGTGCCTATAAATTCACACTTACCGCGGTCATTATCTCCTTCTTCCACCCTCGCACGAACCCTAGTGCCAGCGCTAGCTCTCGACGACGCCGGCGACGAAGCGCTTTGCTGCCGCAACTTCTCCGACGCCGTCTTCACACCGATCGCGGACATCATCCTCTCCGCCGTCGCCGTAGGTGTCTTCCGTCGCCAAGTTAGGGCACGGAGGATTGAACTTCTCGGCATCATCTCCCACTCCGTCTAGCAGTTCCAAGTGTGGTAAATAAGACTTCTTTTTACAGCCCCTGTTGATCTCATGGTTCTGTCACTTTCTACCATAAGAAGTTTCTCTTCACACAAGTTAGATCTCTCAATCTGCATCTCATAACATGCCTAGTATATTCACTTGTGCTTCATGAAGTAGTTAGATTCCTCACTTGTACTGATCTGTGGGTTCGTACAAATCTGGAACCAACTTCTTATCTATGAGTGAATGTCTTCGCACGATGAGGTCAATGTCTTCTAAACTGATTAATCTTCAACACCTTCTGAGAATGCATATGACCTCTTCCCCTTCCCTCGCACCTTAATGCTGTCACAGGTACATGTCCGTGGGAGAATCCTTTGGTTCTCATAGTTTGCATTCATTTGCAGAATTCCTACAGCATCACATAAATTCTCCTGAAGCCAGTTCCTGTTGGTCCAGCAAAAGAAAGCCTTTGAAGCCTTTGAAAGTTTTGAAGCCTTTCAAGTTAAAGTTTATGGCTTCAGAAGCAGCAGCAAGGAAGGGGGGCAGACAGTGACGTGGAGGAACTTCCAAAGATCTGCCTGAAGACCTGGCAGAAATGTATAAAACAGATCCTGAAGAGAATTATGGGCAGCGCAAGACCCGAACCCAATGGATTCGACGCTACTGGGCAGAACAATGGTTCAAATACCGCTTCACAACCCAAGAGTATGCTGAGAAAAGTGCCATCAAAAGACCGTGGGGAGACATCTTATACAAGAACCTTGTACCCAGGTCCAGAGATGAAGCTATTGCCCAAAGCTTCTATCCATGCATGGTTCGTGGGCCACAGCCTGATGATGGACATCCGTCGTCACTACTCTGGTGTCGTGACGACAATCTGTTCAAGCGCAACTTCCAGTTTGCCCAACAATCAGCGAAGCAGAACAAGAAGAAATTTGGGTTAGACTTCAACCCTGGTCCCTCCACACCAGGGGCAGATGGCACACGCGACGGAGAACCCAATATCATCGGTCCGTATGCCAACCTTGAGGGCCTCATCACCCGCATCTTAGTCCAAGGGACTGCCGTGAATGACCCTCCAGCTGACTCTGAGTCTGATGAAGCTCCTGCTGTGCCGAAGCCGAAGCAGTCGAAGAAGCCAAAAGCTTCAAAGCCGGCCCCTTCACCACAAGTCTCAAGGGCGAAGCCATTGGCAACTTCACCTCCTGAAGACAGTGTGCAGTCTGAAGACGTATCCCGTGTCTCCAAGCCCAGAAGGCCAAGATGCCTCAGCCACACACCGGCAAAGAGCTCACAGCTGCTGACATTCTGCACAGCGAAGCCATTGATCTGTCAAGTGATGAAGATCTTGGAGATGACGCTCTCGAGCAGCTCATCAAGAGCAAAGAAGAAGCTGAAATCTTTAACAATTTGCCTCTCTTTGATGTCGCCATCATCCACAACTTCATCGACGAATGGTTTGCCACACCAAACATCAGCTTCGATGATCTGCAGCTGCCCGTTGGCCTCAGCGTCGCCTTCCAAGGCGCTATTGCTTCATAACTTGCAATTGCCCAGCGCATTGTTGAACTGAAGCAGAAAATTGATCATGAAAAGGCTCAGTTCAAGAAGCATATGGCCAAGCTCAGCGTACAAGAAGTGAAGAGCTTCAAGATCATGTTGCACGAACTAAAGGAAAACTTTCTGAAGAAGCATGCAGAAGCTCAAGGTTCGCGGGAGAGAATGAAGACTCTTGCAGACAGATGTGTGCAGGCCTATAATGAGGCCGAGAAGCACAAGGCACCTGGGCGTCCTGGCATCGACCCCAAGATGGCCGCGAAGAAGAAGAAGAAGCCTGCTATGGCTGAACCAGAGGCACCAAGGCAAGAAGCAGTTCCAATTGTCTTCCCAACTGCAACGACTGGCTCGAAGCCAAAGAGCCGGTCAACCGCTTCAGAGCTCAAGAAGACGCAAACTGCAGAGGCTGAAGCCAGGAAGCGGAAACACTCTGAAGCCTCTCCTTCTGCCCCCACTCAGAAGAAGCGAAAGATCAAGAAAGCTCGGGCTGCTCCCACAGAGCCCTTGATGGTTGAACCCCTTTCTGTCGTCTATCCTGACGCAGAACAACAACTGACAGTTCATGAGCCTGCTTCCATAGAGGCTCCTGAAGCTGAAGACATACCAGCAGCCGACCCCATCGCTGCTGAAGACATTGGTCATCAGGACAATGTACAAGATGATGCAGCCCTTCCTCAGTATGAACACAACGAACTCATCAGCATTGGTCGTCCTCTGACGCCAATTGCACAAGATGCTCATGGGCGGATCGCCCTCAAGAGGAAGAAGACAATGAGGCCCAGCCCACTCCAACCCCACAGGCGTCGTCTGCATTCCGCAGGCTTCACAAAGGTCCAAGGCCTCAAGTCTATGCTGAAGACATTCCGGCTGCATCAGCCGTAGAAGAAGCACCACAAGAGCCCACTCCTATGCTCCACCAAGAAGCAGTTCTCTAGGAGAACGTGCTTGTGACCGATCCTCCAGCTAGTCAAGCGGAGGCTGAAAATATTGAGGCTGCCACAACCAACACTGAAGCCAATGTGGAACCCTCCCCACCAAAAGCTTCAGAAGACAGCGAAGCTACTAATCCAGACACTTCTGTTCCTGAGTCTGCTGTAGGTCCTCAATTTGATTACCATGTTAAGCACAGGCCTCATGTCCAGAAGCCAGTCCCACCGCTGCCGAGGTTCCCAGGTCCTGCATCAGCACCTGGATCCTTTAACATCAACAGCTTCAAGGCAGATAATACGTTCTTCAACAGCTCCAAGAACCCCTATTCAAGGGAAAGGATTTCATCAGATAGATTCTGGAGCTATCCTCAGCGTAGCTACTATTCATGCATCCTATACAACCAAGGTCGCATCTTCCCGCACAAGTGCCTTGATGTTGAAGCTATTGCTGGTCTGCCCTCTCTAGAGGAAGCATTGGATTGCTTCAAGCAAGTGGGTCTGCTGCAGTTTGTAACTGATGAAGAGCACTAGAATGAAGAGCTTCTGCTGCAATTCTATGCCACCCTCCACATCAAAGGATACAACAGAGATCCGAAGACTTGGGCCCTGGAGTGGATGACCGGCAATGTCCATCACGAAGCCAATGCATTTGATATCATTGAGCTCACCGGTCTGCCCACTCCTGGCAAATTCTTCGAGGAAGGCTGTCCACTGCACACTGAAGCTCTTGAGACCATATTCCAGAGGCTTGAACCGAATATGAGTCAGATGCTCTCAATGATGAAGCAATTGCCCCACGATGCTCCTTATCCAACAGATTTCTTCGTTGAAGACTTTGAATACCTGCCCAGAACCATCTATCACATTATCCGGCGGACTCTCTGGCCTATCAAAGGGCACTCTCCAAATGCCAAGATCGAGGGTGCAATGAAGACTCTGCTGTTTTGTATCCTTCATGGCAAATGCTTCAACGCACAGGACTTCTTTATACGCCAACTAGCTACATCAGGCTCAGATTTACTTGGTTTGAATTTCTATGCTCCTTGGGTAATTTGACTGATCAAGCTTCACTCTGCGATCTCATATCAGCCCTCAACCCGCAACCATCGGATCTTCTTGCCAGATGTGGATACCTCTGCTGAAGCTATATATCCTGAGCCTGCCAAGCAACCTTTGAGTCTTCAGAATGCAGAACACCAGAGCTTCACTCAGAATGTTGAAGGTGTTGAAGCCATCTCCAGGGTGTATCCTTTGGCTGGCACTACACGTGCACCACACCCTACTTCAACTGAAGCCACTGACAGTGCAACTGCTTCAAGACCCAAGAAGCGCGCTCGTGTTCTCAATGACCGAGAGCTTCTTGTGGCCCTTCATCAAAAACAAGATAGGCATCATGACTGGATAAAGCGTCAGATGAAAAGCCTCTTGGTGGATGTTAATCGTCTTCGAAATCTTGCCACCAAGAATGCTTTCGTTACCCATGAAACCTGTCGTCGTCCATGGAAAGGGCTATCAATGATGTGTACTGAAGCTGAACTTGAAGAGGATGGCTTCACTGAGCGATTCAAGTTTGACACCACACCTCCTAGAAGGGCTGTGATGCGAAGCACACCATCACTTGAAGACTCTGAGTTTTCTTCATCTGCTGCCACAGTCACTGCCAGAATCATTGATGAAGAAGACGATGCTACCTCACCACCACCTGCTTCAGCACCTCCAAGCTCTTCTGCACTGCCAAACACCTCCAACGACCCTGCCGCTCCTGGGAACGAGTAGACGCTCTATGTCTTCAAACCTTTTTGGTCCTTGCTGACAAAAGGGGGAGAAGCATATGGGTTGATAGTCTTCAAGCGGGTCCATATGGGCGGGTGCTTTATGTTTTGTTATATTTTGCTTCATGCTTACAACTCTTGTTTTACATTTGGTTCTTATGAGTTGTAACACTTAAACCAGATGGTCATCTGCTACTTGTTTGCCACCCTGTTTTGCGAAGATAAATTCCACATGTGCGACGATAAATTCCGCACTTATCTCATTCTGCAGACGTCCATTTTCCATTATACATGTCATTATCTTCATATACCTTCACATGCATAGTGGATTGTCATCATAAGTTGAAGTGGATCTCCACAAGTACAACCTGCCATGTGCATTTGCATTCCAAAGGTAAATTACTTATATGCACATCTTCAGGGCGAGCCCTTGCAACTTATGAAGACAATTCCCTTACAAATTTCACAGATTATATTCCCCGTTGAAAACTTCAACTAGTTTGTCATCAATCACCAAAAAGGGGGAGATTGTAAGTGCATCTAGTGCCACCCCTAGTTGGTTTTGGAGTATTGACGACAAACCTAGCTGAGGGACTAATGTGTTTGTGAGAATTGCAGGATAACACAGGTAGAAGTCCCTCATTGATTCGGTTTTACTACCAGAGATGACCCCTAAAAATGTATGAATACATTGAAGTCAAAGGTGGTATATGAAGATATTCATATTGAAGACTATGACAAAAGAAGACACGTTATGAAGCCTATGGAGCTCGAAGACGTAGATCTTTCGTAGTTCTTTTTCTTTTGTGTTGAGTCATAGGAACCACCGTACTGTTAAGTGGGGTCCAGGAGAACCAGTCAGAATGACTGAAGTGATGCCTAAACCAAAAACCTATGTCTTTGAGTGAAGACAATGAGAGCGAATCTTGTCCAGAGCCGGACAAGTCAGCTTTGCTTGTAGCCCAAGTAAAGTTGCCATGAGAGTTTGAAATCTGACCGTTGAGACACGTGTCAGTTCCTTAGTGACCCAGGGTCATTTCGGACAAATCAGGTCGGGTTGCCAAGTGGCTATAAATAGCCCACCCCCTACAACCATAAACGGTTGGCTGCTCAGATTTCAGTGCACGGCTTCTGTCGTTTGAGAGCAACCCACCTCGAAGCCTTTGAGAAAGAGAATTCCTTGCGAGGATAAAGCCCTAACCACCCAGAGCCAGAGAACATTGGGCATCACTTAAGTCTTCTTGTCTGTGTGATCTGAAGACTTATTACACTTGAGGACTGTGCATCCCCAGACGGTTAGGCGTCGCATTCGGAGCATCCAAGAGACATTGTGGATTGCCAGTGAACGAAGTCTGTGAAGGTTTGGGAGTCTACCTTGAAGACTTACCAGAGTGATTGGGCGAGGACTAAGTGACCTTAGCTCAAGGAGAATACAGTGAGGACTTGGTGTCCTGAGCTGCGTGTTCAGGACTGGGTGTCCGGGACTGTGTATCCTAAGGTTTAAATACCTAGCCGCTCCAACCAGACGTACAGTTGTCACAGCAACTGGAACTGGTCCAACACATCATTGTCTTCAACAAGTCACTGGTTTCATCTTCACTTCCTTTACTTACTGATCACTCATTGTGAAGTCATTGCGTGTCTGTTCTATCTTTTGTCTTCACAACATGAGTGTATGATCTGTTTGGCTTCATAGTATCTTCCTACCTGATCCTTATTACACTACAGCTATTTGTCACTGTGCTTTCACTCTGTTGATACTTGACCATGGCTTGCCTAGTGTAGTCTAACTTCCGCTGCATAGTAATAGGCATATCTCTACTGTTTGTCTTCATAACTTCCACGTTTTGAAGACTTTCATAAAAATCGCCTATTCACCCCCCCTCTAGTCGATATAACGCACTTTCAAGTTACACATCATGAAGCATAAGCAGGGGATATTTTAAAAATTATAAAAAAAAGATGGTCTGTGCAGCCTGCATACAGAAATCCCTGTTAGCTCACCGGAGGACCATGATGTTGGGGCCCAATCGAAAACACAGACAAGTTACAAATTTAGACAACACGTTGCGTATAAGTAAGCAAGCAGTTGGCCATTATGTGCCTCAATTAAAGTCTTTGGGAGCATAATTAATAGCAGAGGGTTTTATACAAACATACTACAGGAGGCAAAACTATGCAATCATTAGCATAGTATAAACTAGATTGTGAGCCTCATGCAATAATAGTTGGTTAATAGACTTCAAAGCTTCAGGCACACTTCGGCAGAGTAATTAAATGGTAAGGCCTTTAATTATGTCAACTAATAGTGATACAAGTAATGAACATCAGGCATGATTATTTGGGCATCTCATTAACTGAGGACAAATAAAGAAATTGAAAAGAGAAAATTAACTATGCTTGAAACAAACAAGGAATTGAACTGTTGAGTTGCATATAGTGACTTACGTTAGCAGGTTGAAGAGGCTCAGCACAGCTCCTACTTCTCTTGCAAGGCTCCTTCCTAACATCTTGTACTTGGAAATCCTCAATGTTATCTTCATTGCACCCCCTCTGCAAGGTGACACAAACTAGTTACTCGTCTCCTTGGAAGATAAATATGCATACTTTCCAGTCTGTGAACACAAAAGGATGAGATTACAATAAAACAACACCACATAATGAAACATGCCACATCTCTTGCACTTGCACACAATAAAATGAGAATTTACTATTCTGCACTATGTAAAAACTAGGCATACCTTCGAATTGGATCTCCAGGTACTCTTGGAGAGCCTACTGTAGTGTACAGCCAAACCTTTATGTCACCTATGAGTTAGACAAGGCCCCACTACAGTAGCCCTTAGTGTTTAAATTGTTGACAAGCTCTGTTAGAGTGTTAGGTCAAGAATAGCAAGTAATCAAAGCAAACAGTCCTAGTATGGCTGGCTGATGCAAACAAGTAATTGAACAAATGTGTGAGCAAATCTTACATATCAAGAAAAGAAGCAAAGAAGGAGGCTTAAAGACCATCACTTGACTGACCAGATTTAAGGGGCATTGAATTGCAGGTTAAGGGCCAGTTTGGTTCCGCCTTTTCAGGGCATATTGTCAAAATAAGCCATAAAAGATGTAAAGAAGTCATTTTTGAGTTATGGGCTTGGGCTTAACTAATTTCGCTTTGGAGGGGGGTGTTTCGGGTATAACCTCACTAAAATTTGAAGGGATGGGGAATAGTGAAATGACTCTATTGTCTGCCTATATTACACTCAAAATGCAACTGTTGACGCCCGTGTCACACCTGACCCTCAAGTAAAAACAAACATGCAAGCATTCATTGCCCTACCCGCTTGCATCTCCTCTCCCCTTTCCCTCGACCTCGATCCCCTGCCTACAGCACTAGGGTTCCTCCAGCGAGCCATCGCTACTGGTCCCATCTGGCCTGGTCCTCGACGATGCTATGTCCAGTTAGGCTACATGGCTGGCGGGTAGGAGCAAATCTCCCTGGCTGCTCGTCCCTCTGGCGCCGCCCCTCATTCTCATGGTCTCCAGCAGCTGCTCCACTGTGGTTCGTCCAACGCACTACTCCGGCGGGCGCTGCACAACTACGGCTGATGCCACACTACGGTAGAAGGCACCTTATTCCCCCTCCCCTCCTCCCAGGCCATGGCCTTGAGGTGCTATTGAAGGATGAGCTCATCCAACAAGGTGAGGATCTCCTCTGTTTTTTTGCCAAATTGTCATTCTGATCCACTATACGATGAATTGCTATGAGCTGCTTCTGCTGCTGCTATATGATGCATTGCTATGAGCTGCTCCTGCTGCTGCAATATGTTGAATTTCTATGAGCTGTTGCTGCTGTATGATGAGTTGCTATGAGCTGCTGCTGCTATATGATGAAATGCTATGAGCTGCTGCTGCTATATGATGAGTTGCTACAAGCTGCTGCTGCTGCTATATGATGAGTTGCTACAAGATGCTCCTGCTGCTGCTATATGATGAATTGCTATGAGCTACTCCTGCTGCTGCTATATGATGAATTTCTATGAACTACTGCTGCTATATGATGAATTGCAGACTGCTGCTGCTGTATGATGAGTTGCGATGAGCTGCTGCTGCTATATGATGCTTTTAGGTGGTGCTGCTATACGATAATAACCATCCACTTGAACCATCAAATTTCAATAAATAATTGTTCTTCATTTAAATGTGGGTCATGCGTTCTTCATTTAAATTAGGCACTGGGATCTCTATGGAAAACATTGACCAAAGTAGATTGTTCCAAGTAGACGGTATCTTTGTATTTGCATTCTGAGCAAATAGTGATGGTCTATTTTCCTATCATATTAATTACTGCACTGGGTCCAATTTGTGATGTTTGCAAGTCAAATTAATTTCCATAATGGTAGCAAAATGAAAAAATATAATGCAATCTAGACTTTCCACTGATCATACCAAAGATAAGCTGAAAACGCAATGAAAAGAACTGGTTGGCTTATTACATGGAGCTTATATTCACAAGTCCTTATTTTCTTAGGATAACGCGTAATAACTGTCCCTAAGAAACTTGGCTAATAGAACTGGCATACAAATAACATGTCACGATGATTGCAATGGAGGAGTGACGTACCATAGCACACTGTATAGGCTCACCGCTACCTCTCCTTTTTTTGCGATGTTCCATGAAATTGCCACATACATCTTGTACTTTTTCATTGTGTAACCCTATCTGCAAGTTGACACGGCTAATTTCAGACATCTCTACATGATACTACATTGCATATCCCTTGCGCATATTTAAACCACCAATTAACGATTGTGTGCGTACCATAAACTAGCCATGACTCCGTATGCTGGACTAGCAGGCACTCTAAGGGAGCCTAATGTAGTGCACTGGAATTCCTACATGCCACCTACGATTTTGTGTAATGTACTGCCCCTGTTCCTAAATATATGTCTTTGTAGAGATTCCAGTATGGACCACATACAGATGTATATAGAAGCATTTTCGATTGTAGATTCACTCATTTTGCTCCGTATGTAGCCTATAGTGGAATCTCTAGAAAGACTTATATTTAGGAACGGATGTACGAGGTAGTATCATGTATGACATCTACATATCTAATTTAGCAGTCAGTAGTAGAAATCATTGTTTGCACAAAGGGACTACTGGTCGAAAATCATAGCAAAGCACGCTGGCAGGCATAGAACAATACAAGAGAGAGAGAGACGCGCTTACAAGATCATAGCAATGCCTCAGTCCAGGATCTGGGTTGGCCAAGCTGTTAGATCTAGAAGAAACATCGTCCTTGTAGTTTTTTCCACCTACATAACAGGTAACAGCGACCGGTTAGTATATTTGAAGTACATCGGGCGGGTGATGTTGGACGGGTTTAAATGTGACAAGTACCTAGGCTGTGGCGGGTGCTTGGTATCTCTCCAGACGGTGGGAATCAGGTTAGAAACGTCGAGGGTGATGATGCTGTGCTGGCTGTCGGGGTCCGGTAAGGAGATCTAGAACCATCGAGTAGGGTGTTTGTGGAGCGGCTCCGGTAGGGTTGACTACGGTGTGGGCGAAGCGGATCTGTGGCCGTGGACGAGGGCGTAGGCGAAGCTGCTCCGGTGGTTGAGTTAAGGATGGTGTCAACGACGCGGACCTACGGCCGTGGACGGGGCGTCAGAAGCTGCTCCGGTGGTTGGGTTAAGGATGTTGTCGACAATGCGGATCTGCGGTCATGGACGGGGCGTCAGAAGCTGGTCCGGTGGTTGGGTTAAGGGTGGTGTCAACAATGCGGATCTGCGGCCGTGGACGGGGCATCAGAAGCTGCTCCGGTAGGTTTGATGGGGGTGCGAGGAAGCGGATCTGAGGCCGTGGACTTGTGAGTTGGCAAAGCGGTCCCGGTAGGGTTGAGAATGCTATAGGCGAAGCTACTCCCGTAGGGTTGACGATGGTGTCGGCGAAGCGGCTCCGGTAGGGTTGAGGAAGGTGTCGGAGAAGAAGCTCCGTTAGGGTTGAGGAAGGTGTCGACGAAGAGGATCAGAAGCCGTCAACGGGGGCGTCGGTGGGGCGGCTCCGGGGGGTGTGGACGAAGCGTCTCCGGTGGGGAGTACGAATGAGCCACTGCAGATGCGCGTCGGTTGACGAGAGTACCGGCGAAGCAGATCTGGCACCGTGGACAAGGCCGTCACTGAATGGGTTGTGGTACAGTGGTGGATGAGCAGTCTACTTGTTTCTAGGGGAGGTGGGAGGGGTAGATGTGGCTGCAGAAGCAGATCCGGTGGATGAGCATTCTAGGGTTTCGAGAGGGGAGGGGAGAAAGGGCGATGAAGTACGAACGACGTGATGTAAGATGCTCTGGTGCCGTGGAGTTAGTCGTTTTTGCGGGAGGGGGAGAGGAAATGGGGGTGCCGTGTAGTGGGGGAACCGGAAGTTACCAAAGCAGCCCCGACCTATCATGTAGATGAGGGCGGTATTGTAACTGTTGGTCTCCATGCACCAAGGACAAAAGGGGGATTTCGCATGCTAAAGACTAAGGTGGCGGAAATTTTAGAAGGATGCGGGAGATTTTGCCGCCCGCGGGATCGTTCGTATCCGGTTTCAACTAATTCTGGACCGTGCTAGCAGGAAGGTCATGCTAGACTATGTACACGGGGCACGTGCCAGCAGTTAATAACTGGTGTGAAGTCCACCCCAGAAAAACAGACAATAACTCGGGATGATGCGCCGATAACTTGGACGTTCACACGGGCGCGGCCAATTGTACGGGTGTAGTGGCGCGTTCACAAAAAAGGGATCAAACGCTCAGCCTATGTATTTCTCGTGTAAATAGATAATTTAGTGCCATTGGTTATTTACTTTAAACATAATGCATTGACGTGTTAGTGTAGAGGCGCACAAAAAGAAATGGATATTGTAGTCAGCTACTTAAAAGTGTTACCTCATATGATTACATAGCCTCCATTTCATAAATTGCGTACCCGTTGAATTCATATATGAATATTACATATATTACTTCAAAATAGAAACTTCAATCATCCAAGACTAATGAATTTGAATGCAAGAGTAACAATGGTGCATGTGCATGATAGCTACATTGGTTGTTTGAAGAAACATCAGTGTAACTTTGGCATGCACAACTAAAAAGGTTTATTTAAATAGAAAAAAATGTGATATGTGAGTGTCCAATCTTTATAGCGTTGAATCGATATTGTACCTTTGGCCACGCTACGAAGTAGATATTGACTTATGCTCAAGCGATGCACATCCCTGATTGCTAGATAGTGATACATGAATGAATTGTGCAATCTCTGTCACACGCATACATATCTCATTTCCCTGTGGGCATCAGAATCACACACGCGCACTTCGTGTATCTGTCTCCCTCTGTCAGGGTTAAATTCGTCTTTCTACCCCGTCCTACAAGTCTCACACACAGAAACACACACGCTCTCTATGTCTAACACGCCCACCCCTTTAATTCCGCCCACCCACAGCCACTAATGTCTCAAAGTATAATAATGTCTCTCACACATATGCTATCTACCTATCCCTTAATATAGCTAGATATGTGTCACACAAACTCCTTCTCCCTACTAGCAAGATGCCCATGCGTTGCACGGAACATCAAGATGCATTTGTATGAGAAGTTTATCTTGTGGGAGAAAAGGATGAACGAGGGAATGCCTTATTTGCAAATGCGGAGAGGGGTGTGGGTATCTTTTTGCAAAATTACCATAGTTTCCTTCCTGTTCGTCGGATATAAATTGGATGGCCTATATTGCAGGATGGCAGGAACACCATCATCACGAACTCTGTTTTTTTATAAGAGTAGAGATATGTGAGTGTCACTGCCCCCCACACACACCCACACTTCCCAACACCGAAGGAGTAGGGTGACACCTCAATCTTCATACTAATCTATCGACTGGCTTCTCTCTCAAACATACACACACACACTACCCGGCACCGAAGGAGTAGGGTGGCACATCGATCTTGATAATAATCTATCTACTCCTCTTTCAAACACACACACACACACACACTCGCTAGATGTGCCTCTGTGCCTATCGCGCACACTCTCGATACGTCTTTCTCTCCCTCCCCCTCCCCCCCAACAATGACAGCAGAAGGGTGACAACTCGATCTGATCATAATCTGTCAATTGGTTTCTCTCTCAAACATTGTGTCTCGGTGCCTCGCTCGGTAGCCCCCTCGATATGTATACTTCTCGCGCGCGCACAGCTGTAGTGACGATGGCGCTGAACCCAGTGTGCCTTGTTTTTACCGGCCTCATGTGATAGTTTTCACCTTGTTTTTTGTTAATTAACAACGCAACCTTTTCTTTGTTACTAAGAGTGAATCTGAAATCATTCAGGGTAGACATAAAATATATCACTTCAACCCAATTATCGCAGCAACTATTTTAAAAGAAATTAGCTAGCTGCCCGTGCGTTGCACGGAACATCAAGATGCATTTGTATGAGTAGTTTATCTTGTGAGAGAAAAGGTTGAACGAGGGAAGGCCTTATTTGCGAACGTGGAGAGACATGTGGGTATATTTTTGCAAAATTGCCATAGTTTCTTTCCCATCCGTTAGATATAAATCCGACGGCCTATATTGCAGGATGGCACGCACACCATCATCACCAACTCTGTTTTCTACTCCCTCCGTCTGAAAATACTTGTCAACAAAATGGATAAAAAGAGATGTATCTAAAACTAAAATATGTCTAGATACATTTCCTTTTATCCATTTTGATGACAAGTATTTTCGGACGGAGGGAGTATTTGTCTTTTGAGAGATTTCAACAAGTGACTATGACCGGACCTTACCAACATACTCAAAAAAGTAGTCCATAATTTTGATGTTACCCTCTTTTCTTGGCGGTGCAGTGCCATCTGGATACCTCATAAATAAATCAAGGACAAATCTGACCCCTTCCTGAAAAGACATACGGAGCAAAATGAGTGAATCTACACTCTAAAATATGTCTACATACACATCTGTATGTGGTAGTCCATTTGAAATCTGAAAAAGACAAATATTTAGGAATGAATGGGGTATATATAAGAGTAGACATGGAGATATATCTCCAGCATGGTCTACAACAAAAATGTGCTGGGCTGGTTAGCGCCGGATGCTTGCAACGCGATGACATGAGTTAGAATTCTGTCTTTTAACTTTATATTTTTATATTATATATTAATCTACTTATTTAATATATACTTCTTTCACTACTGTACTAACAGTGGAACCCACAGAGTACTTAGAATACAAGATTAAGGATGCACTTGTTTCTTTTTAACTTTCTGTACGAAGTTGTAGCCACCCTGCAAGTCACGTGTACACTGTACATGCAATTAACTTTTTATAGAGGGACAATCATACATGCAATTAACTCAAATGGATTGGATGTCACTCTACTATTTCCAGCATAAAGAGCATCTCCAACGGCAGCCGGCAAATTTCCTCCCGCTTCCTTAAGCGGAGGACGACATCAAACGCCAGCAGCATACATTTTTACCACTCTAACCAACCAGATGAAATTCGTGCAAACACGGACTAATTTCATATAAGCAGGAAGGATTTCATATAAAAAAGCTGGATCTTCATATAAACATGATGGATTTCATTACATTTACATGAACTAAGAGGTGCCAATCCGTCTCTCTTCTATAATTCATACTCCCTCCGTCCGGAAATACTTGTCCTAGAAATTGTTGTATCTAGACTTATTTTAGTTCTAAATGGCCGCCCGCGGATCCCTTTGTCTTCCTCATGTCCGTCATACACTTGCGGGGTCGACGAAGGTCCTCGGAAGAGACGAAGCAGCAAAGAAACCACCTGAATCTGCGGTCGGCGCCTCAGCGGTGGCCTTCATGGGTCCCAAGTGGCGGCGGCCTCCCATGTTCTACTTCTCCTCGATGATGGCGGCGGACACGGAGAAGCTGGCCACCGACTCATCGCTCTCCACGCACTCGGCTTCTGTCTCTGCCTGCATGGCGCTGCCGCAGGCACGGGAGGCCCGCCCACAGACACGGGAGGCGCGGCCACCGCAGACACTGGTGGCACGGTACGACGTGGCAGCGACGGCGCCCGCACCGGCGTGCTCGCCGCCGTGCCGGCGTGGAGCAACTCACCACTCCTCATCGAGCTGAACTGGAGCGGCGAGTTGCTGAACCACGTGCCTGCTTGGGGCGGCAACTGGCTCTGTCGGGCCAAGAGAGGTTGGTGAAGCACCGAGCGGCCTCGCTCGTATCCGGAGGGCTCGGCGGGCCACCCAGCCGGGTAATATGCCGGAGAATGGCTCATCGGAAGAGTGGAGAAAATGGTGAAGGAGGAGATGGGGGAGCGGCAGAGGGGTGCGATTCTTGCCCGCTGTCTGTCTGGCCTCGTGTAAATAGAGGGCGGATGGTAGGAGCTTGGCCGGTGTCTGGCCTCGTTTAAACTGAGGGCGGACGGGAGGAGCTCGGCTTGTTTTGCGTTTAATTCCGTCCCGCTCATGAATGGACGCGTGGCCGGAGTAGGATTCTCGGTTTGCATGCGGGTTTAACGGAGGGGTTTAATGGAGGCGCCGGGCGTGCAGCGGGTGGCGCAGTACTATTTGATTTGACTGCAGTAATGAGCCGTCAAATCACAAAGGCCCTCGCCTCTCATGAAACCGACCGAGCTAGACTGGCCCGCCCTCTAGCCTTTAAAAAATGTATATACTCCACTTTTGTACCGTAGTAGTATCGATGGATTGCGCCATGGAGCAAAACTTGAAATTAAAAAAAGGTGGTACATATAGAGAGCGCTCATCGCCAAATTATGCATATAGTACTATTAAAAAGGCATGTCACAATAATGGTGTCTAGCACAAGTGCACAACCCACCCCTCAAATAAAACTAAGCACCCTAGAATTCTTTGACAAAACCAAGCACCCTGAAATTCTTTGACAACTAAACTGCTGGCTATATGATGTTGGCCATATATATTGTACGTATATAATGTGAAGAAACGAGTGGTAGTACTATACCAACTAAAAGATGAAATGTAAGAAATACTAGTATGTACGTACTGAAGAGTTAAAGTAACAAGAAGAAACATAACATAGTTCTGCTGGGGGCTCAGCACAACACACCGCTCAAATTAAATTAAGCACACCTGAAATTAAACTTTGCAACTATTCCGGTAGACACTGCATTAGAACCACCATGAGCAACGACACTACCACCTTACTCGGAGTCCTCATTCACGTCCTCGACTTCGTCCTTGTCCCTCTTCCTCTTGGCCAATACTTCTTTGCTTGAACCGCACACTTGGCTGTTGCTCTTCATCCAACCCTTGTAGATATTGAAGCAAAGGTAGCCATCCATTAAAGTGTAGTGCATGTGGTCTAAATCTAGTACATTCTGCTGCCATGCATGACGATGAAACGTGTATGGAGGTTTCTCCAGTTTACCGTACGAAGGATGAACCATGGCTCCTGCCAAGGTCAGCATTGAAGGCTGACGAGAGGACACCAGCCGATTCTTCTAGAGGTCGAAGGTGTTTCCTACAACAAGGCCTATCCGACGCAGGACTTCTTTGTCGTTACCAAAGTCTACAGTAACGAATTTGACTAGGTTTCTCTCGAGGAAGTCCTTAAAATCATGGCACTCAACGTCGGCATGGCATATGTGGTAGACCAAACATAAGTCATGCACGCAAACCTGGATCACGGCGGGCTTCTTCCTCTCTTCGTCCTTTAGATCCTTCTCTCATCCCAAGACTGTGGTGTACTCAACATCTAGCCCAGCGACCCACTCATCATCTGAGTCTTCGAACATGCGTCTGAAGCGAGAAAGGCATCCTTTCACCGTCGCGGAAGAATGAGTGTAGATGACGTCGAACTCATCGCCGGTGATGGTTCTAACCTTGTACTCACCACCGATCAGGGAGATTTGGGACCCCATGGATTTGGCAGGAGGGTTAGGATTAGTGGAACTGCCGTAATGTGAATGGACGGGACGACTAGGAGCGAACCGCCGTAGTATTGAAGGACGTGCGGGGACGAGTAGGAGCGAACTGCCAGCGTGCGAACGGCAGGGCAATGGCTTTCCATTCTCCCATGATACGAGCTTCCGAGAGCCCTTGGATCTGAGATCGAACGGTTGCATGGTGTGATTCTAGACCTATGGGTGAATATCCTATCCTATAGGGTTATTCTGCAAATTTTTAGCAACTTAGCATGCGACCGTTTGATCTCAGATCCAAGGGCTACCAGCAGCCCGTATCATGGTCGCGCATACCATGACCGTCGTGTCGCTCGTGCGGTCGCGCCCTTGGAGATTTAACACGGCCGGTGCGTTAGGCTATCTGATCTTGGCATGTCATACATAGTCATCACTTAGTCACTCATACTACAACAAGGTTTTGGCTATAAGGTTGGCTATAAGTGTATTTTTTACTTCTCTCTATCTCTTTCTTCGTACTCCCTCCGTCCCATAATATAAGAATGTTTTTGACACTAGTGTAGTGCCAAAAACGTTCTTATATTATGGGACACGGGGAGTACTAGTATTTATTGCATTTGCCAAGGAGTGACCTCTTCCAATGAAATGGTTTTGCTAAGTTTGCTTCATTTAATTAGCTATAGACACAAAATTATCTTTTCACCTAGGTACACGCGCTTAGCACCGTTTCTTCCTTGGGTCACCAAACTTGTCTCTCTCTTCTTGATTAACTTGCCACATCATACTTTATGCCTATGTGGCAAGCTTAAGCACCTGTAGGAGCAAGTAAGTACAATAGTGGGCTTTACATGACATTTTTGCATATGTGGAGGAAAGAGAGGCAAGGAAAAAGTGGAGAAGTGGGCTCTCATGCAAGAGCTAGCCTCTACTACATGGTGGAGCATTGGGAGAGGCACCTATATGGAGGTGGTCAGGAATCGGGAGACTCACGCCGGTCGTAGCGCCGCAGTTAAAATGATAATGGCAACTCAAATCACGGGGCCCCACCTGTCCAGCAGTAACTCGCTGTCAAATCACACAGCCCTACGTTTGCAGCAGCCTGCTCCCTCTTCTTCTCGCATCTCTGTCGAACCGACTAGGCGGAACTGCCCTGCCTACCCCGTAGGAAAAGCCCGCGTAATATACTCCCTCCGTCTAGGTGACCAAGGTGGAGAGGAAAACGAGAGAACTTAATGTTTAGTACTTCATATTTGCTAAGGCTGGTTGTAATGGTACTAGCCTTAGCAATTTTGATGAGGTTTCACAGAATTAAATGAAGAAAGAGAGAGAGTTGAGTACTGTGTCATACATGGCAATAAATAAAGTACTGCATGATACTAATATATGATACATGGCGCAGGAGAACTAAGTTTTATTAATACAGTTTTGCTAGAACTCATCTAGATGAGATATAATTTGGTCTCATTCATCTTTTATAGCCATTGGATGTGATGTTATATAAGATGCGTGTGTGCTAACGTGGGTTGTATTTGTTCTTGTGCAACGAACTGACCACTGCATGTCATGTTTGATAGTCTCAAGTCATTAAAAGCATACAAGCCCCACATCTCTTCTTGGTTGATTCCTCTATTTATGTCAAAAAATAAGAAACAACGTGAGAGTTAATGCACCATGCCTATGTGTTCACTATTTGGTTTTCGAAAGATGACTTAATACTCACCTAGACGGAGGGAGTATTTGATTTGACAGCGGGCGGCTCAGTTCCCGATACGGCTTTAATGCAGACGAGGGAGGGAGTAGCGGTTCCCGATATGTTGAACGGCCAATGCATCCTCCTTTAATTAATGCATGAGGGAAGTAATGGGAGGAGGTCCGGGAAAATAGGCTGCACGATGTGAATGCAACGCAGTTTGCCCTCAATGCCCTCATATAAAGGCGCCCCTCCATTCCAATGCATCTACCACATCGTATGCACCTAAGCATTTGCCTAAGCACCTACACTAAGCACAAAAGAGCTCACTCCAGACCCATGGCGGCGATGCACGTGAGCGGCCAGCGGCTACGCCAGATGGTCCACGACGCCGGCCTGCAGCATGGCACCGAGGATCGTCTCCAGACGGTGTTGGAGACCGGCTGGTGGATGGCCGCCGTCGACGCCAAATACAACTCTCAGTTGGACCAGATCATCGTTGACACCAGCAACAAGTTCACCGTCCTCAAGAAGCTCACGGACGACATCGCCGTACTCCTCTAGCCCGTGCGCCCGGGCTCCTCATTTCCTGCCACCCTAATCGGCCTCCATGGTCGGAACCTCTTTCAAGCACTGGTGGCCCTGCGACTGCCCGCCGACGCCACGAAGAATGTCCACCTGCAGGTCGCGCTCGCCGCGAGGCGCCTCGCCCTGCAAGAATTCGTCGACCTACACATCCACGAGTATGAGCAAATCGTGTACATAGGTATCTACAAGGCCAGTGAGGACTCTATGACGTTGGCCTTCCTCAACCGGCTGGAAGCCTTGGATGCCTTTGCTGAGAAGCACCTCGACCTTGCCACAAAAGCCGCCGCTCCTTAGCCGCCGGTCGGTGGCCCGGCGCACTAAGTTGAGGAGGAGGAGGTCTTACGTTCGTGGATCCATCTTTCTTCTTGCCTTCTGTAACCACCACTACGATCACATCATCGTGGCCTTAATTCTTATTGCGCTGTTGCATTCTCGTTCCAATCAATACCGACATGTGCGATCCCTTTGCTTAATTATATGCATCACTGTAACTAGTACTCCATCCATCAATTTATAAGTTGTGCTTAACTTTTCCATCAACTTCGTGCAACGCGCGGGCATCTTGCTAGAAACAATAGAATATGTCTATATAATCCGTATGTGATAGTCCATTTGAAATCTCAAAAAGACAAATATTTAGGTACGGAGGGAGTAATATATTAGGAGTATATCAAAACAATAGTGATTTCTTTCAAGTTTGTGAACAAATACTACTATTCTACTACTTTGGATCCGTCGCAACGCACGTGCACATTGCTGGTAAAAGGAAAAGGCATGCCGCATTCACGTCGCACCCCCACACGTTCGGGAATCGGGAGTACAACACGGCCCGTCCGGCATGACACATACCTTAGGGAAGGCGTGTTGCCTAGCATTTTCACTTTCATGTGGGACCGCCGTTGAGAAAACCGACACCCCGCCCGCAGCCGGGTTGGAAAACAGAAACGAGGGGAAGATCTAGCTGTAGCACGGAAGCCAAGAAATTTGGTGTCAGACGGGGCTCGTTGATAGATTAGGAGCATTCCGTACTATTACTACTCCTACTAGTACCAAGTTTGTACTCCTAATACTATATTACTAGTACTACCACTATACAACAAGTAGGTACATGCACGACACAACATCGTAGGAACAATAAACGGGAAGATCTTGTTTTGGGTGATCTATCTTTTTTTCAATCAACGTAGTATGAATAATATGATGTGGGGGGCACCCATGAAGCTTACGTGGCTTGGTTGCATGGCTACGGAAGGTTAGAGAAAAATAAATAGATAATGTGTTTAGAGTGCACTCCACTAAATAGATAAACTTTGGATCCATTGCAACGGACCGGCACATCTATATCTATACCCCCTATATAGTGTGTGAAAAACTTTGAAAGTTGGTCGTTGGATGAAGCCAATCCGACGGTACAAAGATGGCAAATCCGAGCACTACTGGCCGTTGGATATCATCCACCAGATTCTGCCACATGTATAATCTAGAAGACTCCATGGTTGAACTTAATTCATGACTAACTTTTCCACAACTAAGCTTAGGCAAAGTTATTATTTCTTCAAAATGAGAGCCACAAGTTGGCAAGCCTAAGGGAATCTTGCCACATTTTTTGTGTGTATGTCATGTGGGGCCTTAGTGTGGCTTGCCTAAGGTGTGGCTTGAACCAAACACTCACCTAAGTTAATCAAACTTGCCTAACCTTACATTCCATCAGATTTTGCCACATGTTAGAATCCAGAAAGGTCCACATGTAGAAGCATAATGCACAAACCACCAGAATCTCATGCGTGCAATGCACGTGTACCTTACTAGTACTAGTTGGTAGTAGTAAGAAACAAATTCTAGTTTTGGCACGAGCTCGTACTGCGGGAGCACCACAAGGCCTGCCGCAGGAGTTACATTTCCCTCTCGGGGCCCACGGGACCGAACTTCAGTGGCTTAGTGCCCGGCCTATGAGTCAATGACATGCGTACTTTTAATCCGGCTGGCCCACATGTCATTCTCATGGTGGTGGTGTGGTTGTGACTCACTCGTTCGAGATGAACCGGCCGGTGGTGGCATGGCTGTGGCGAGGGTGCCACAGCTGAGCGTCGAGGCGTTACGAGGCATAGATGGCCACACTAGCGGGTACTACCTGTAGTACATAAGTACTCCAGCTGAGGATTGATGCCCGGGACGAAATGTCGCACAGCCGCTGGATGAAAATTCGATGGTGCGGGAGTACGGATCGGAGCACAGCAGCGGAGCAGGCAAACCGCGTACAATCGGGTGCGTCTATGGTAGAAAGTTGATGGTCGCCACAGTTCAGCTGGCCCGCATGTCATGCACACAAAGACAGAGGAGTGGTGGGGCCGAGAGGGATGAGGGGCACGTCGGGGAGATGAGGATCCCCTGACGCGAACAATCCTACCATTCCGTCACTAACATGTGGGACCCATAAGCATGGGTCCCACCTGTCAGCGAAGGAAAGGCAGGGCAAGGCAGTGATAGCCATGTCAGAGGATCCATGTCCACGTCGGGGGACATCGTGCCATGGGTTGGAGCGGCATCGTGGGAATCGCGTGTGGGTGGCAGTGGTAGAAACAAGAAACATGATGGTCACCGTGGTTCAACTTCCATGGACAAGCTGTCATGTCTGCTGTATATCAAAACTAGAGTGTTTATATTTCAAGCACGTGAACAAGTATTATTCTACTACTTTGGATCCATTGCAACGCACGCTCCAGCATATTGGTAGTAGTAGTGTCCATCTCTATCTCTAGAGGCCTTCCCTCGTTCATCCTTTTCTCTCACAAGATAATCTACTCATACAAATGCATCTTGATGTTCCGTGGAACGCACGAGGATGTTTCCTTGGGGGTCTCTCCAGCGCGGCGTGGCCGTAGTTGCAAGTTGACGCCCCTTGAGATGCCGACGTTGAGGGGCTCTCGGATTTCCTCCGATGAGCAGGTAAGATGAGTTTGATCACGTAGTAAATGCATTCTAAAGACTACTTCTGTGTCCATTTCCTAATTCTTCCCTGCCCACTGTTTCACAGGTTAGGCTCGGTGCGAGTGGAGATTGGCTTGCATATGTACGGGAGGGTACAACATCAATTTGCACAACATTTACACTGATGACACCGTTCCCGTAGAACCTTCGTCCAACATTGGGATCAGCCATGCAACGGGCCACCGCATGAATTGGTACGATGGAACCACGGTGAGATTGAATAAGATAGCACGAACCTTGCACATGGCGGTCAAAGGCGGACCATGCTGTCTGCGGCCGATTTGTTGCCGTACGAGTAGGAAGACGTTGTGCACCTTTCTAACCACATCTTCACGGTGACAAACTAGTGGACTTATTTTGTATGGGACACATCCTACGATATACTCCCTCTCTCTTAGTTTATTTGTTTTGAATCTTTTCGTTTTATAAGTTTCAAATTCAAATTTAGAGCTCCCCATCACATGTTTAGATTACAATGTCCATTAAATCGTTGCGTGCATGTATAGTAAAGAAACAAATCTCGAGTTTGGCACGAGTTCGTGCTGCGGGAGCACCACAAGCCCTGGCGCAGGAGTTACATTTCCCTCTCAGGGCCGTCGGGACTAAGCTTCAGCGCCTTACTACACCTACCTTTGAGTTAATAACATGTGGACCTGATAGGTGACTGGTCCACATGTAATGATCCCGTAGGCAGAGGGGCAGTGGGGCCAAGAGGGGTGGGCCGCAGGTTGGGGGACATGTGGTTTCATGGGTTCGAGCGGTGTCGTGGGAATTGCGGGTGGCTGTGGTAGAAACTTGATGCTCGCCGCATTTTAGGCTGCCCAGATGTCATGCACACAAAGGCAGAGGGGTGGTGCGGCCGAGAGGGGTGAGGCGCACATCGGGGGGCGTGGTGCCGTGGGTTGGAGAGGTGTCATGGGAATCACCAGATGAAACGTGATGGTCGTGGTAGTTGAACTTCCATGGACAAGTTGTCATGTCTACGGACACATGCACTGCATACCGATCACTTGTAGGAGTAGCAGAGAAAGCTATATATGCGGATAAATAGTTCCTTATAGTCAAGTGAACCCATGCTACTACTCTGTTCCAAAGACATGCACAACATCGAAATAGTCCATCTATATCAATATACACCGAGAGGGAATAATTTTTTTTTACAAGAGAGGAAATAGTTCATCCATCCATAATGCTCTCCTGCTGGTGCAACCTTTTATTCTTCTTCTTCTTCTTCTTCTTCTCATTCTCTATGGGAGACGGCTTCGCAACAAGCTCTTTGGACCTTGCAGCTATCTCGAAACTCAAACGGGCATCATGGGCAGCATATTTTATCCACTCATACGTCAAGGGATAATTCTCCCATCTAGACGACCTTAATGCCACCGTCTCGTCACCCTTCTGAAGATTTGTACTGAGCACAAAATTTGCTACGTCGAATAGGGATGTTGTCTGTTTATCACAATCTTCTACAGGAATTTTGATTCTGGTTTGTAGGTGAGTGATCCTTTTCAAATCAAGGTTGTACGGCTCCAGCTTCTGTTTGTCCCCTTCGATGGCTGCCCCACAGAAGTATATGTCCTCCCAAGACAAGAAATCGTGAAGCTCACCAGGTATGGAGGGCGAGTGTATGATGTGGTACACCAAAACATCATCTTCGAGGCACAGCTGAAGGACGGCGGCATGCTGGATCTTCCCAGGGGCACGCTCCGTGTACTCTGTGTCGAGACCGATGACCCTCGTCTTTACCTTTTCGAGGGAGTTGGATACATTGTTGATCCACTGCCGAACAACCCTTGGGTGGACGGTGACGGTGGCAACTATGCGCATCGAGCCTTCGACGAGGACACGTTGGACGCTAAAAACATGCATCTTGATCTCTTTCGCCATTTGGAACCGCTGGAACGGAGGGCTATGGTTTGGAGAATTAGGATTAGATGGCTAGTCTAACTGAAGTAGTAGATGATTATTTAAAGAGGTTAAAACAATGTGAACGTAGTGGGGTTTGGATGCAAATGAAGACGAAGGGGAGGTGAAGAAGCCGAGGAGAATCGGTTCCCGATGGAGAAGTAAATGGGAGAAGTGGCATGCAGGCAGTTGATTAGACGGCTAGGTAGACTAAACGAAAAGGCTATGCGGGTAG